>NW_015091418.1:10523-11646 GCF_001431845.1 Calidris pugnax | reverse complement strand
TCCCCAGTGTTCCCGCTGCTCCCAGTGCTCCCAGTTCCTCCCAGTCCCCTCCCAGTCCCCTCCCAGTGCCTCCCAGTGCTCCCAGTGCCCTCCCAGTACACCCTCCAGTGCCCTCCAGCATCCCCCCAGTGGCCACCCAATGATCCCAGTGGCCCCAGTGCTTCCCAGTGCCCTCCCAGTACACCCCCAGTGCTCCCAGTGCCTTCCCAGTGGCCCCCAGTGTTCTCCAGCATCCCTCCAGTGCTCCCAGTGCCCTCCCAGTACACCCCAGTGCCTCCCAGTGCCCTCCCAGTACACCTCCAGCATCCCTCCAGCATCCCCCCAGTGATCCCAGTGCCCTCCCAGTGGCCACCAGTGCTCCCCCAGTGCTCTCCAGCATCCCCCCAGTGGCCACCCAATGATCCCAGTGGCCCCAGTGCCCTCCCAGTGCCTTCCCAGTGCCCTCCCAGTGGCTCCCCAGTGCCCTCCCAGTGGCCCCCCCAATGCTCCCAGTGGTCCCCAGTGCTCTCCAGTGCACCCCCAGCATCCCTCCAGTGCTCCCAGTGCCCACCCAATGATCCCAGTGGCCCCCATTGCCCTCCAGCATGCCCCCAGTGCCCCCCAGGGCCTTCCCAATTGCTCCCAGTACCTCCCCCATGCTCCCAGTCCCTCCCAGTTCAACCCAGTGCCCCCCCAGTGCCTCCCATGTACTCCCCAGTGCCCTCCCAGTACCACCCCAAGTGCTCCCAGTCCCTCACAGTGCCACCCCAAGTGCTCCCAGTCCCTCCCCGTATGACCCAGTGCCCTCCCAGTGCACCCCTAGCCCTCCCAGTCCCTCCTAGTGCTCTCCCAGTGCCCCCCAGTGCTCTCCAGCATTCCCCCAGTGCTCCCAATGCCCCCCAGTGCCCTCCCAGTGGCCCCCCAATGATCCCAGTGGCCCTCCAATGATCCCAGTGGCCCCAGTGCCCCCGCAGTGCTCTCAGAGGCCCCCCCAATGCTCCCAGTGACCTCCCAGTACACCGCCAGTGCCCCCCAGTACCCTTCCAGTGCCCTCCCAGTACCACCCCAAGTGCTCCCAGTCCCTCCCAGTGCCTCCCCCCCACTCCCAATCCCTCCCAGCGCCCCCCCCACGTGCTTCCCCCCC
>NW_015091418.1:6092-8095 GCF_001431845.1 Calidris pugnax | reverse complement strand
GCCTCCAGGACATGGGTGAAGGTCCTTGGCGCCACCCTAGTGACACCCCAAGACTCTAGGGTGTGGGTGGGGGTCCTTGACACCACCCTGGGGACACCCCAGGACCACCAGGGCATGGGTAGGGGTCCCCCAACACCCCAGCACCCAAAGGGTCCCCAACACCACTCTGTGGACACCCCAGGACCCCAAGGGTATGGGTGGGGGTCCTCAACACCTTGGGGACACCCCAGAACCTCCAGGGTGTGGGTGGGGGTCCCCAACACCCTGGTCCCACTCTGGGGACACCCCAAGACTCCAGGACATGGGTGAGGGTCCCCAAACCTCTAGGGACACCCCAAGACTGTATGACATGACTGGGAGTCCTTGACACCACCCTGGGGACACCCCAGGACCTCCAGGGCATGGGTGGGGGTCCCCAACACCCTGGTCCCACTCTGGGGACACCCCAAGACTCCAGGGTGTGGGTGGGGGTCCCCAAAACCCCAGCACCCACAGGTTCTCAGTGAGCCCAGAACCCACAGGGTCCCTGGAGACACCCCAAGACCCTAGAACATGGGTGAGGGTCCTCAACACCTTGGGGACACCCCAAGACTCCAGGGTGTGGGTGGGGGGCCACCAACACCATGGGGACACCCCAAGACTCCAGGACATGGATAGGGGTCCCCAAAACTCTGGGGACATCCCAGGACACCATGACATGGGTGGGGGTCCTCAACACCTTGGGGACACCCCAAGACTCCAGGGTGTGGGTGGGGGTCCCCAACACTCTGGTCCCACTCTGGGGACACCCCAAGACTCCAGGGTGTGGGTAGGGGTCCCCAACACCCAAAGGGTCCCTGGCACCACTTTGGGGACACCCCAAGACTCCAGGACATGGGTGGGGGTCCCCAACACCACCCTGGGGACACCCCAAGACTCCAGGACATGGGTGAGGGTCCTCAACACCTTGGGGACACCCCAGGACCCCCAGGACATGGGTGAAGGTCCTTGACACCACCCTGGTGACACCCCAAGACTCTAGGGTGTGGGTGGGGGTCCCCAACACCACCCTGGGGACACCCAAGACTCCAGGACATGGGTGTGGGTCCTCAACACCTTGGGGACACCCCAGAACCTCCAGGGCATGAGTAGGGGTCCCCAACACCCAAAGGGCCCCTGGCACCACTTTGGGGACACCCCAAGACTCCATGACATGGGTGGGGGGCCCCAAAACTCTGGGGACACCCCAGGACCCCCAGGGCATGGGTGGGGGTCCCCAGCACCCCCAGAATCCCCAGTACCTACCCTGGTACCCACAGGGTCCCTGACACCACCCTGGGGACACCCCAAGACCCCATGACATGGGTGAAGGTCCTTGACGCCACCCTGGTGACACCCCAAGACTCCAGGATGTGGGTGGGGGTCCCCAACACCACCCTGGGGACACCCCAGAACCCCCAAGACCTCCACACCATGGATCCTCAACACCCTGGGGACACCCCAAGACTCCATGACATGGGTTGGGGTGCCCACCACCACCCTGGGGACACCCCAAGACTCCAGGACATGGGTGGGGGTCCCCAAAACTCTGGGGACATCCCAGGACACCAGGGCATGGATGGGGGTCCTCAACACCTTGGGGACACCCCAGAACCTCCAGGGTGTGGGTGGGGGTCCCCAACACCCTGGTCCCACTCTGGGGACACCCCAAGACTCCAGGACATGGGTGAGGGTCCCCAAACCTCTAGGGACACCCCAAGACTGTATGACATGACTGGGAGTCCTTGACACCACCCTGGGGACACCCCAGGACCTCCAGGGCATGGGTGGGGGTCCCCAACACCATCCTGGGGACACCCCAACACCCCAGGACATGGGTTGGGGTCCTTGATGACACCCCAAGACTCCAGGGTGTGGGTCCTCAACACCTTGGGGACACCCCAGGACCTCCAGGACATGGGTGAAGGTCCTTGGCGCCACCCTAGTGACACCCCAAGACTCTAGGGTGTGGGTGGGGGTCCTTG
>NW_015091418.1:0-6082 GCF_001431845.1 Calidris pugnax | reverse complement strand
CCCCCCCAGAAGATGTCCTCACCGGGGGCGCAGTTGTCCACCAGTGCTCCCAGTGCCTTCCCGTCCTGCCAGTCGCGGTGGAAGTTGGTGATGGGCAGTTGGGGCACCTTGTTCTGGATCCAGCCCAGGAGGCGTTGCTTGGGGGTCTGCCGCCGAGCTTCGTCCTCCTCCTCCTCATCCTCCCACATGGGCATGGAGATGGAGTAGTGCAGGATCAGCGTCCAGATCAGCCCCAGGATCAGCTTCAGGTTCCCGTCCACGATGGCCTTGCTGTCTGCGGGGGGGGGGACACACACACAAAATTGGGGGGACAGGGGACACATGGGGCATCCAGGTGGCACCTCTTGGGGTGGGGGTCCCCAACATCCCAGCACCCACAGGTTCTTAGGCAGCCCTGAACTCACAGGGTCCCTGGAGACACCCCAAGACCCTAGAACATGGGTGAGGGTCCTCAACACCTTGGGGACACCCCAAGACTCCAGGGTGTGGGTGGGGGGCCACCAACACCATGGGGACACCCCAAGACTCCAGGACATGGATAGGGGTCCCCAAAACTCTGGGGACATCCCAGGACACCATGACATGGGTGGGGGTCCTCAACACCTTGGGGACACCCCAAGACTCCAGGGTGTGGGTGGGGGTCCCCAACACTCTGGTCCCACTCTGGGGACACCCCAAGACTCCAGGGTGTGGGTAGGGGTCCCCAACACCCAAAGGGTCCCTGGCACCACTTTGGGGACACCCCAAGACTCCAGGACATGGGTGGGGGTCCCCAACACCACCCTGGGGACACCCCAAGACTCCAGGACATGGGTGAGGGTCCTCAACACCTTGGGGACACCCCAGGACCCCCAGGACATGGGTGAAGGTCCTTGACACCACCCTGGTGACACCCCAAGACTCTAGGGTGTGGGTGGGGGTCCCCAACACCACCCTGGGGACACCCAAGACTCCAGGACATGGGTGTGGGTCCTCAACACCTTGGGGACACCCCAGGACCACCATGACATGGGTGGGGGTCCCCAACACCACTCTGGGGATGCCCCAAGACTCCAGGGTGTGGGTGGGGGTCCCCAACATCCTGGTCCCACTCTGGGGACACCCCAAGACTCCAGGGCATGGGTAGGGGTCCCCAACACCCAAAGGGTCCCTGGCACCACTTTGGGGACACCCCAAGACTCCATGACATGGGTGGGGGGCCCCAAAACTCTGGGGACACCCCAGGACCCCCAGGGCGTGGGTGGGGGTCCCCAACACCACCCTGGGGACATCCCAACACCCCAGAGCATGGGGAGGGGTTCCCAAAACTCTGGGGACACCCCAGGACCCCCAGGGCATGGGTGAGAGTCCCCAACACCAGCCTGAGGACACCCCAGAACCTCCAGGGCATGGGTGGGGGTCCCCAACACCCTGGCACCACTCTGGGGACACCCCAAGACTCTAGGACATGGGTGAGGGTCCCCAACACCACCCTGGGGGCACCTCAAAACCCCAGGACCTCCAGGGTGTGGGTCCTCAACATTCTGGGGACACCTCAAGACTCCATGACATGGGTGGGGGTCCCCAAAACTCTGGGGACACCCCAGGACCCCCAGGGCATGGGTAAGGGTCCCCCAACACCCCAGCACCCAAAGGGTCCCCAACACCACTCTGGGGACACCCCAGGACCCCAAGGGTATGGGTGGGGGTCCTCAACACCTTGGGGACACCCCAGAACCTCCAGGACATGGGTGAAGGTCCTTGACGCCACCCTGGTGACACCCCAAGACTCTAGGGTGTGGGTGGGGGGCCCCAACACCACCCTGGGGACACCCAAGACTCCAGGACATGGGTGTGGGTCCTCAACACCTTGGGGACACCCCAGAACCTCCAGGGCATGAGTAGGGGTCCCCAACACCCAAAGGGCCCCTGGCACCACTTTGGGGACACCCCAAGACTCCATGACATGAGTTGGGGGCCCCAAAACTCTGGGGACACCCCAAGACCCCATGACATGGGTGAAGGTCCTTGACGCCACCCTGGTGACACCCCAAGACTCCAGGATGTGGGTGGGGGTCCCCAACACCACCCTGGGGACACCCCAGAACCCCCAAGACCTCCACACCATGGATCCTCAACACCCTGGGGACACCCCAAGACTCCATGACATGGGTGGGGGTCCCCAACACTCTGGGGACACCCCAAGACTCCATGACATGGGTGGGGGTCCCCAATACCACCCTGGTGACACCCCAAGACTCTAAGGTATGGGTGGGGGTCCTTGACACCACCTTGGGGACACCCCAAGACTCCAGGGTGTGGGTGGGAGTCTCCAACACTCTGGGGACACCCCAAGACCCCAGAACATGAGTGGGGATCCTCAACACCTTGGGGACACCCCAGGACCCCAGGGCATGGGTGGGGGTCCCCAACACCACTCTGAGGACACCCCAGGACCCCCAGGACATGGGTGGGGGTCCCCAGCACCCCCAGAATCCCCAGTACCTACCCTGGTACCCACAGGGTCCCTGACACCACCCTGGGGACACCCCAAGACCCCATGACATGGGTGAAGGTCCTTGACGCCACCCTGGTGACACCCCAAGACTCTAGGGTGTGGGTGGGGGGCCCCAACACCACCCTGGGGACACCCAAGACTCCAGGACATGGGTGTGGGTCCTCAACACCTTGGGGACACCCCAGAACCTCCAGGGCATGAGTAGGGGTCCCCAACACCCAAAGGGCCCCTGGCACCACTTTGGGGACACCCCAAGACTCCATGACATGGGTGGGGGGCCCCAAAACTCTGGGGACACCCCAAGACCCCCAGGGCATGGGTGGGGGTCCCCAGCACCCCCAGAATCCCCAGTACCTACCCTGGTACCCACAGGGTCCCTGACACCACCCTGGGGACACCCCAAGACCCCATGACATGGGTGAAGGTCCTTGACGCCACCCTGGTGACACCCCAAGACTCCAGGATGTGGGTGGGGGTCCCCAACACCACCCTGGGGACACCCCAGAACCCCCAAGACCTCCACACCATGGATCCTCAACACCCTGGGGACACCCCAAGACTCCATGACATGGGTGGGGGTCCCCAACACTCTGGGGACACCCCAAGACTCCAGGACATGGGTGGGGGTCCCCAATACCACCCTGGTGACACCCCAAGACTCTAAGGTATGGGTGGGGGTCCTTGACACCACCTTGGGGACACCCCAAGACTCCAGGGTGTGGGTGGGAGTCTCCAACACTCTGGGGACACCCCAAGACCCCAGAACATGAGTGGGGATCCTCAACACCTTGGGGACACCCCAGGACCCCAGGGCATGGGTGGGGGTCCCCAACACCACTCTGAGGACACCCCAGGACCCCCAGGACATGGGTGGGGGTCCCCAGCACCCCCAGAATCCCCAGTACCTACCCTGGTACCCACAGGGTCCCTGACACCACCCTGGGGACACCCCAAGACCCCATGACATGGGTGAAGGTCCTTGACGCCACCCTGGTGACACCCCAAGACTCCAGGATGTGGGTGGGGGTCCCCAACACCACCCTGGGGACACCCCAGAACCCCCAAGACCTCCACACCATGGATCCTCAACACCCTGGGGACACCCCAAGACTCCATGACATGGGTGGGGGTCCCCAACACTCTGGGGACACCCCAAGACTCCAGGACATGGGTGGGGGTCCCCAATACCACCCTGGTGACACCCCAAGACTCTAAGGTATGGGTGGGGGTCCTTGACACCACCTTGGGGACACCCCAAGACTCCAGGGTGTGGGTGGGAGTCTCCAACACTCTGGGGACACCCCAAGACCCCAGAACATGAGTGGGGATCCTCAACACCTTGGGGACACCCCAGGACCCCAGGGCATGGGTGGGGGTCCCCAACACCACTCTGAGGACACCCCAGGACCCCCAGGACATGGGTGGGGGTCCCCAGCACCCCCAGAATCCCCAGTACCTACCCTGGTACCCACAGGGTCCCTGACACCACCCTGGGGACACCCCAAGACCCCATGACATGGGTGAAGGTCCTTGACGCCACCCTGGTGACACCCCAAGACTCCAGGATGTGGGTGGGGGTCCCCAACACCACCCTGGGGACACCCCAGAACCCCCAAGACCTCCACACCATGGATCCTCAACACCCTGGGGACACCCCAAGACTCCATGACATGGGTGGGGGTCCCCAACACTCTGGGGACACCCCAAGACTCCATGACATGGGTGGGGGTCCCCAACACTCTGGGGACACCCCAAGACTCCAGGACATGGGTGGGGGTCCTCAACACCTTGGGGACACCCCAGGACCCCAGGGTGTGGGTGGGGGTCCTGGCACCACTCTGGGGACACCCCAGGACCCCCAGGACATGGGTGGGGGTCCCCAGCACCCCCAGAATCCCCAGTACCTACCCTGGTACCCACAGGGTCCCTGACACCACCCTGGGGACACCCCAAGACCCCATGACATGGGTGAAGGTCCTTGACGCCACCCTGGTGACACCCCAAGACTCCAGGATGTGGGTGGGGGTCCCCAACACCACCCTGGGGACACCCAAGACTCCAGGACATGGGTGTGGGTCCTCAACACCTTGGGGACACCCCAGAACCTCCAGGGCATGAGTAGGGGTCCCCAACACCCAAAGGGCCCCTGGCACCACTTTGGGGACACCCCAAGACTCCATGACATGGGTGGGGGTCCCCAATACCACCCTGGTGACACCCCAAGACTCTAAGGTATGGGTGGGGGTCCTTGACACCACCTTGGGGACACCCCAAGACTCCAGGGTGTGGGTGGGAGTCTCCAACACTCTGGGGACACCCCAAGACCCCAGAACATGAGTGGGGATCCTCAACACCTTGGGGACACCCCAGGACCCCAGGGCATGGGTGGGGGTCCCCAACACCACTCTGAGGACACCCCAGGACCCCCAGGACATGGGTGGGGGTCCCCAGCACCCCCAGAATCCCCAGTACCTACCCTGGTACCCACAGGGTCCCTGACACCACCCTGGGGACACCCCAAGACCCCATGACATGGGTGAAGGTCCTTGACGCCACCCTGGTGACACCCCAAGACTCCAGGATGTGGGTGGGGGTCCCCAACACCACCCTGGGGACACCCCAGAACCCCCAAGACCTCCACACCATGGATCCTCAACACCCTGGGGACACCCCAAGACTCCATGACATGGGTGGGGGTCCCCAACACTCTGGGGACACCCCAAGACTCCAGGACATGGGTGGGGGTCCCCAATACCACCCTGGTGACACCCCAAGACTCTAAGGTATGGGTGGGGGTCCTTGACACCACCTTGGGGACACCCCAAGACTCCAGGACATGGGTGGGGGTCCCCAATACCACCCTGGTGACACCCCAAGACTCCAAGACATGGGTGGGGGTCCCTGGCACCACCCTGGGTGCCTGGACACCCCAGGACATGGGTGGGGGTCCCCAACACTCTGGGGACACCCCAAGACTCCAGGGTGTGGGTGGGAGTCTCCAACATTCTGGGGACACCCCAAGACCCCAGAACATGAGTGGGGATCCTCAACACCTTGGGGACACCCCAGGACCCCAGGGCATGGGTGGGGGTCCCCAACACCACTCTGAGGACACCCCAGGACCCCCAGGACATGGGTGGGGGTCCCCAGCACCCCCAGAATCCCCAGTACCTACCCTGGTACCCACAGGGTCCCTGACACCACCCTGGGGACACCCCAAGACCCCATGACATGGGTGAAGGTCCTTGACGCCACCCTGGTGACACCCCAAGACTCCAGGATGTGGGTGGGGGTCCCCAACACCACCCTGGGGACACCCCAGAACCCCCAAGACCTCCACACCATGGATCCTCAACACCCTGGGGACACCCCAAGACTCCAAGACATGGGTGGGGGTCCCTGGCACCACCCTGGGTGCCTGGACACCCCAGGACATGGGTGGGGGTCCCCAACACTCTGGGGACACCCCAGGACCCCCAGGGCATGGGTGGGGGTCCCCCAACACCCCAGCACCCACAGGGTCCCCCAAAAGCACCCTGGGGTCCCCATCAGAGCAATTCTGGGGGTCCCAAAGCCCCCTGGGGG
>NW_015091417.1:1407-36210 GCF_001431845.1 Calidris pugnax | reverse complement strand
GAGAAAGGTGTTGCTCTGGGATGGAAGGGATTAAGGAGACCCTTCTCCATTAGGGGAGGGGTTTGAGGATGGGACAGGCTTCCAGTGGTTCCTCTTTTGAGGACCATCTCATGGAGCTGAGGGGCCCACAAATGTCAAGGAAGGCAGGAGGCCCTGAGGCGGTGGAAGCCCCAGGAGCTCCTGAGGAAGGTTGTTCCTCTCACTGTGGCCAGAGCTACTGTGGGGTGGCTGGGGGTGAGCGTGGGGCTGCAAAGTGCCTTTCTTATGGGACTCAAAACAAACCAGTGGCTCCTGGTGCAAAACATTGGATTGATTTGGCTCTCACTCTTGTATTATTATGTGCAAGAAATGTTTTCCATTGGGAACCTTGGCTGCAAGAGAAACTCAGCCAGCTCATGGTGACAGAGGAGGCTGCAGGCAGCTCCCTCTTGCTCCAGGCAGTGACACCACCTGCACCTGCCTGGAAAACACCAGAGGAAAAAAGGCCACCACGTCCCTTAAAACTGGGGAAAATGTCAAAAGAAGGCATGAGCGTTTCCAGGGCAGCCAAACCATGTGTTCAGCTGCTCTGTAAATTAATGTTGTCAGCATTTCTCTGTCTTTGAAGACAGAGTAAGACTAGAGACACAGAGAGTGACTCTAGACTTCAAGTAAGTCTAGGAACAGGTTCACTCCTCCATCCCTTCTGATGTCCCAGCCTCAGTGTCTGTAGCCTGAAGGGAGGCTGGCTTGTCCCAGACACAAACTCTTCTGCTGCCACATGAGTGTGTCACTGTGGCACCGCTCCCTTTCCAAGGGCAGGGGCTGGTTCCAGACCCTTGAGGACATCACAGAATCACAGAATCACAGAATCGTAGCGGTTGGAAGGGACCTCAGAGATCATCGAGTCCAACCAAAAACAAACAAACAAAAAAACCAAAAAAAACCAAAAAAAACCCCCACCACCCACCACCCTCACCAGTGCCCAGTACAGGGGGACGATCACCTCTCGGGTCCTACTCACCACGCTGTTCCTGATACAGGCCAGGATGCTGTTGGCCTTCTTGGCCACCTGGGCACACTGCTGGCTCATGTTCAGCCGACAGTCGACCAACACCCCCAGGTCCTTTTCTGCCAGGCAGCTCTCCAGCCACTCTGCCCCCAGCCTGTAGCGCTGCCTGGGGTTGTTGTGACCAAAGTGCAGGACTTGGCACTTGGCCTTGTTGAACCTCACCCCGCTGGTCTCAGCCCATCGATCCAGCCTGTGGAGATCTCTCTGCAGAGCCTCTCTACCCTCCAGCAGATCAACACTGCCACCCAGCTTGGTGTCGTCTGCGAACTTACTGAGGGTGCACTCGATCCCCTCGTCCAGATAATTGATAAAGATGTTAAAGAGAATTGGCCCCAGAACCGGGTGGGAGTCAGGTGGGAGTTTCCAGGGTTGCAGGATTTTCTTTTCCTTCTAATTTGGAAAATCTTTGGGGGGCTGCAGCAATAGGGATTTTCGCTAGTATCTTTATTATCCTTCACAGACAGACCTTAGACATGGAGAGGCTCTGTGTCTGGGAAGGCCATGCCAGCTTTGGCTTCACTGTGGTTTCTCTCTGTCTCAGAGTCAGACAGCAGCTGACTGAACCACTGCCAAACCCTTGAGCTCAACTAAAGCTGATGGGACTGGCCAGTGACTGATTCTTTCCTCACCTGTCACGGAGAAAGGTTTTGTGTGGGTGAAGGAGCTGCAGCTAGGCACTTTACTCTCCTCAGCTGAATCTCCCCCTGACACCAAGCACAGATCAGTCTCCCCTCAACCGTATTGAAGCCTTGGACACAGGGCTTGCAGAAAATGTGTCTCACAAATCCAACGCAGTTTTGAGGTCCTGGACCATGTAGACAACTGTGGTCATCAGTGGAGGTCAAATGGAAGAAGAAGACAAGGTGATGGTTTACTTGTCCTGGGTTTTCACTCTGGGGTACCAGCTATTTTAAGCAGAGGGCATTTACAAGCCTGGTCTGGCTTCTGTATGGTGTAGCCTCCAATGGGGATGCCCCAAGTCAGGTTTCTGGGACTCTTTTCATCATCAAAGACCCTTGGTCTAGAGGCAGCTATAACAGTCATGCTGGCATGTGCTTCACAGCATCAAAGGCTGGGGAGGCAGAGGCCCAGCCTCACCACAGCCCCAGGTGCCCCTGCTGGGCAGGCTGAGCTCAGAGCTCCATGCAAGCAGTGGCAGGGAGGGAACCGCTCCTCAGAGCACCCCCACCTTTCTGTGCACTGCTGCCAGCTGTGGGCACCAGTGTGGGCTGAGTGCACAGAAATAGGCTCCGCTGTCCTGGAGCTCGGTGTCCTGCACATGCAGAAGCACCTGGGAGGTCTCCACAAACATTGCAGAGGAGAACCTCCCTGAATCCACCCGAGGTTTCCCTTTGTACACCCACAGCAGCATCTGAGGGGATTGGCCCTGGTGCTGCTGGTACCAGTAGATGTAGGGATTGTTATAACTAGTGGAGAAGTTGCAGTGCAGAGTTGCGTTGTGTCCTGCCTGGATGGTCATTTCTGGTGGGAACTGGAGCACAGAGTCCTTTTGGGCATGACCTGTCAAACCAGAAAGGGCTTTCAGCTTTGTGTGCCTGTGGACCTGTCTGTCTGTCACTTCATCATCTTACTCCCTATCCCATCTTTCCCTCTGACTTTTCCCAGTGTCTGATATGCCGAGGTGTTTCTCCCTGCACATTCTTTCTGCAGGTCCTTCTTTACAACCATCTCTACAGAGACTGGTAGCACTGGATGCAAAAGACCAGCACAGAAGCTGCATCGCTCCCTTATTTTTCAGGCTTATTGTGTATTAACAGAACCCTCTAGAATGTTCAGTAGCTGCAGATTTAGGGTGAGGTCTTCTTCCTCCTCCTATGCCCATTAGTCCTGACAGATCCCACATTATTTACCGTGCCCATCTGTAGCCTCTGATCTCCCTACAGAAACACTCCCAGATGCCCCAAGGAGCAGAACTCGCGTGTCCTCCCTTCAGCCACCATCTGCAGAAACCCTTGCCTCATTTTCCCCAGCCTGAAAGTCACATCTCACCAAAGTCTGCCAGTTCCACCAGGGCTGCCAGGAAAATCAGGACCATGTCACGCTCTCCCTTCATTCAGTGCCCAGGGACCTGCCAGCATGAAGGACCTGATGCTTGCACCTTCACCTCTTCTTCTGCCTCTGCCAGATCAAAGAGGCCTTGAAAGCACAGCCCAGAGGGTGGAGCAAAACTCTCTCTCTGCTGCTCCAGGCAGGCCTCTTTGGGTCCATCCCCCAACGTCTACCACAAGAAGGTCCTCAAGAGAGAGAACAGACTCATGGTTTAAGTACTGTCCATCAAAGAGACAGGCATGCCTTGAGAAATTGTCCCGACCCTGAACACCTAGCCAGCTGCACAGGCCTGCACGCAGCTCTGCAGGAGATGGAGAAGGCACCCCTGCACCCACCCATGTCCACCCTGTCCCTGGGACTGTCTGGATGGAGAGAGGACCAGGCACACAGTGTGAAGTGCCTGGACGCAGGAGTCACACACTCTCTCCCTTCTCCTCTGGCCATAGAGGAGGAACCTGAAGAGAAACATCTCTGTGAAGAGCATCTGCTGCAGAAACCGGCCACACAGGGAGAGACACACTCCCTCACTTTAGTAGGAGGAGGACACAGCAACACAGCCCTCTGTTGTACAGGCAGTTACTCTGTCTCTTCCCCTCCCCACATTACCCACAGCCTCCAGCTGCTTGTCCCACCCTGGGGTCTAGAAGCTCAGTATCCGGCAAGCAAAAGGGCTACTTGATTTTCTTCTGGTGGTTGCTGTGTGGAACAGGGCTCCTCTGCCCCTTCTCACAGAAGGCATTTCTCACACAGTTGGCAGGGACTGCAGGAGGCAGGATATTGGCACAGCAGCCCCCATTCTCAACTGCACTCCTACAAGGCCTTCAGGGTCCTGTTGTTCAGTCAAGGCCATGGCTGAAGGACGGTGGGCTGCCCTCTGCTCTCCAGTGGCTGCAAACCTGGCAGGAGTTCTCTTGGAATACACTTATGGTGCCACAGCAGGCCCCAGCTGAGGCAGGGAAGAGGCTGAGCCTTTCCTCTCTGCCCCGGAAGCCTGTGAACATGGACTGTCACTGCTGTCTCAGCTCATACATGACTCTCTAGGGACTGGCTGGGCCCAGGAGCCCCTGCCCGGAGGCCTCTTTCCAGCTCCCCCCATGATCCTTCAGCCCCATAGGGCAACTTAGCAGATCTCTTTGTGGCTCCCTCCTCAGGTCTGAACTTGAGTCTCAGAGGTGTCTTTCAACAAGTGCCCAGCTCAAGCTTCTCTCCTGTCTCCCTTCAACACCAAAGGCTCTCAGTCTGAGGTTGAGGGGAATCTTGTGCCCGAAGCTCTATCACCAGGCACTATGGGATACACTTGAAGGTGTCTGTGACAATCAGTTTCCTCTTCTCATGTTCTCCTTCCTGCCGAGGCAGAACTGCCAGTTCTACTGGATGCCTTTGCAACACCAGCAGGAGCTCCCCAGGAGCAGAGAGTGGAGCTGGAGGATTCAGTTGTAATTGTGTATCCGAGCCAATTTACAAAGTTACCAGCAAGAAACCACTTGGGGGTGAGGATTCACAGCCAGGACTTGTATTGGCCCTGTATCAGTTGGGTGTTTCTGTTCCATGTGAGATGGGGATGAAAGTGAGGTGGGAGAGAACCTCAGCCCTGGCCGTGGAGCAGCAGCAGCAGCCGGTCTGTGGGGCAGGAGCAAGGTGTGTCCGTGGGCAGGAGGGTCTCTACCGAGTGAGGGGCGGGAGAATGTGTCTGCCCGACGGGGTGCCCCCGAACCGTGTCGGGGGAACCTCCCGGGGCTGCTAGGCCTGTCCGCCACCCGCAGCCAACCCGGCGGGTCCCGTAGCTCCCTGGAGTCTTTGAGACTGCTCACAAGGAATGTGGGTCCTCGGCCCGGGAGCTGACGGTACCAGAGGATGAATTCCCCGGTTTGTATGTTGGGGTGAGAGCAGTTGATGCTGATGTCGGTGCTCTCGGTGGTCTCTGCCGATGGCTCCTGCTGCACTTGGGCTCTGCCGCAGCCACTGCCGAGGTAGCAGAAAGAAAGGACAAAGATCATGAAGCATCACCCAGAGGTGATCATAGAATCATAGAATCATTGAGGTTGGAAGAGACCCTTGGGATCATCGAGTCCAACCATCTACCCTACTCTACAAAGTCCTCCCCTACACCATATCCCTCAGTACCCCATCTAAACGTCCCTTAAACACATCCAGGGATGGTGACTCAACCACCTCCCTGGGCAGCCTATTCCAATGCCCGACCACTCTCTCTGTGAAGAATTCCTTCCTAATGTTCAATCTAAACCTCCCCTGTTGGAGCTTGAAGCCGTTCCCTCTCGTTCTATTGTTAAGAGACCAGCACCAACCTCTCTACAGTGTCCTTTCAAGTAGTTGTAGAGAGTGATGAGGTCTCCCCTCAGCCTCCTCTTCCTCATACTGAACAGCCCCAGCTCCTTCAGCCGCTCTTCGTATGATTTGTCTTCTAGGCCCTTCACTAGTTTCGTTGGAAATTGTTCAGAAGAAGGGCCAAGAGGCCAAGAGTATCAGTTGCAGTAGATGGGGACAACAGCGATGATCCTGGTGTGGGTATGATAAGTGAGGGAAAAAGTCTGGGAGGGCATCTGAAATTGATTCATGGAGAAAGAGAATGAAAGCCAATTGTATGGATGGATGAAGGATGAGAAGGAGAGGGGACAGAAGAACTGAGGATGTTACAGTGAAGGATGAAGGGCTGAATTCAGAGCAAGAAAATGCTGAATGCAGAGAGAGGTACGTGGATGTTTGGAATACATTGTGCAAGAAAACAGATTTGTGCCTACAGATCCCTAATAAGCAGAAGGAGCGATGAGAGAGGGGTCTCAGGGAGTAGGAAGACAGTTGAAGGATGGTAGATGCATGGAGAGATGGGTTAAAAGATGGGTGGCTAGGCTGCTGGGTAGATGAAGAGAGGAAGGTTACACGGGGAGAGGGTTTATCACACTGAAGGAGAGGGCTATATTCCGTGCAGTAAGAACTGCTGATTACACAGGGGAAAAAGAGGTTGCATGAAAGATCAGGTGAACATGCAAGCAGGCTGGTACCAAAAGAGGTGGCACAGCCCCGGCCCCCATCCACCGCCGCCAGCCCCACGCACCCAGGAGCAGCGCGGCCAGCCCCGCCAGCCCTGCGCCCCGGCCCCGCCGCATCCCGCCGCTCCGCCGCCCGCGCCTCGCTGCCCCCCGCCAGCCCCGGCTCTCTGCTCCGCCCGCCGCGCCTCCTCTCCGACGCCTCCTCTCCTCTCCGCCGCCGCCAGCTCCGCCCCGGGGCTCAGCCCTGCGCCGGCGCCGCTCGGGGGCTCGCCCGGGCTGAGAGTGCTCAGGGGCTCCGCACCGGCACCACTTGCGGCAACGGCCAAAGGGACTCTGCCCGGCCTCCTCCAGCCGGAAGAAGCCGGCACAGCGCCACCTGCAGCCTGGCACAGCAGCAGGGCCTTGGCCCAGGCCATGCACCGGCTTCCCCGAGCTGTCTCCCAGCTCAGGGGCTGGAACCAGCAGCCACGGCTTTCCTGCGGCTGGGAGTGAGGAGGCTGAGAGCCTCCCTTCAGCTGCCGCTCTGCACTCCCAGCACAATGCCCCAAAGCTGTGTTGTGGCAGAGGGAGTGCGAGGACACTTGTGCCCATGGATGGGCATGGGTCAGGGAGAATCATGAAGGGGATGATTGGTGTCACAGAGTCAGGATATGGGTGAGAAGGCATTTCCAGGTGTCATCTAGATCTTCCTGCTGCTTGGTACAGCTCCCATTGGATTAGATTGCCCAGATCCATGTTTGCTTCAGCTTCAGCCTTGAACACCTCACTGGAGACTGCACAACCTTGCTAGAAAACACATTCTTTTTCCCATTATTTCTTTTAGCCTGTGCCTGAACTAGAACTCCCCATGTTCCAGCACCTCTTACTTGCCTCTGCTCCTGTCCCAGAGCACTTCCAGAGTCTTGGCCACCTTCTCTGTTGCTTTTGAACAGGAAGTTCCTGGACTTGCAGGGAACAATTTGGCTAACATAGATCAGCGTCTCACCTTTTCACTGTGCTTGGGTGTCATCCCCAAACCTACAGGAAGTGATGCATGGAGAGATGGGTTAAAAGATGGGTGGCTAGGCTGCTGGGTAGATGAAGAGAGGAAGGTTACACGGGGAGAGGGTTTATCACACTGAAGGAGAGGGCTATATTCCGTGCAGTAAGAACTGCTGATTACACAGGGGAAAAAGAGGTTGCATGAAAGATCAGGTGAACATGCAAGCAGGCTGGTACCAAAAGAGGTTATGGGTGAGAAGGCATTTCCAGGTGTCATCTAGATCTTCCTGCTGCTTGGTACAGCTCCCATTGGATTAGATTGCCCAGATCCATGTTTGCTTCAGCTTCAGCCTTGAACACCTCACTGGAGACTGCACAACCTTGCTAGAAAACACATTCTTTTTCCCATTATTTCTTTTAGCCTGTGCCTGAACTAGAACTCCCCATGTTCCAGCACCTCTTACTTGCCTCTGCTCCTGTCCCAGAGCACTTCCAGAGTCTTGGCCACCTTCTCTGTTGCTTTTGAACAGGAAGTTCCTGGACTTGCAGGGAACAATTTGGCTAACATAGATCAGCGTCTCACCTTTTCACTGTGCTTGGGTGTCATCCCCAAACCTACAGGAAGTACCAACCTTCTCACTGCTCATGGTGTTCATGAAAACATTGGAGTGTTGGTCCTACTGCCAATCCCTGAAAGACCCTGCTCGTATGTATCTGCCAGGTGGGCTCTGCACCACTGGTCACTACTCTTTGTGCCTGCTGGTCCAGCCAATTTTCAGCCACCTGATCAGTCTCTTACTGAGCCCATTCACCTCCAATTTGGTCATAAAGGAAGTATGAGAGAGGCTGACAAAGTCTTGCTAAACTCTATCTATACATCTAGCTACACACGCCTTGCTTTTTTCTTGTCCATGGTGCCCATTACCTCATGAGAAAGTAACAAGCTTTGCCCTCAGATACACTAGAGCCTCAGCTCAGAAGCAGCTCCACAGAGTGGGGAATCAACCCTGGCTGAGCTCTCCCAGCAGAGCTCCCTGGCAATGATGTCCCCAAAGTCACAATAGGGAGGGAGGGAAACCTTGGCTGCACTGTCTCCAAGTTGGACCTGAGTCCAGGCAGACAGACAATTCAGGAGGGGAGATGGACTCAAGAACTTTGTACATAATGGAAGCCCCTGTTACCAGGGTTACCATGTTACCATGTCACCAGGGTGACCTTGCCTGGCCCCATCCTCAGCTTCTTCCTACAGAACAGATACTTAATGCCTTCTTTGCCTTCATCTTTAAGTGTCAGACCAGTTATCCCCAAGGGAGTTCAGTCTTGTGAGATGGAAGATAAGGATGGGAAGGAGAACAACCACCCTATAATCCAGGAGGAAGTAGGTAATGATCTGCTTCTGCACCTAGACCTGCATAAGTCTATGGGGCTGAATGGGAGTCACACCAGTGTACCCAGGGAGCTGGCAGGAGAGCTCACTAAGCCTCTCTCCATCATTTATCAACAATCTTGGTCAACAGGGGAGGTACCAGATGACTGGAGGGTGGCTAACGTGACACCCAAATACAAGAAAGGCTGGAAGGAGGATCCGGAAAACTACAGGCCTGTCAGCCTGGCCTTGATACCAGGAAAGGTCATGGAGAGGATCATCTTGAGTGAGGTCTCATGGCAAGTGCAGGGCAGCCAAGGGATCAGGGCCAGCCAGCATGGGTTTATGAAAGTGAGGTCTTGCTTAACCAACCTGATCTCTTTCTATGACCATGTGACCTGCCTTCTGGATGAGGGGAAGTTTGTGGATGTTGTCTACCTGGACTTTGGTAAAGCCTTTGACACCGTCTCCCACAGCATTCTCCTGGAGAAGCTGACAAAGCATGACGTAGACAAGTGTACTCTTCACTGGGTAAAAAACTGGCTGGATGGCCGTGCCCAGAGTTGTGTTTAATGGGGTGAAATCTTGTAGGCAGCTGGTCACCAGTGGTGTCCCTCAGGGCTGAGATTCGGGACCAGTCTTGTTTAATATCTTTATTGATGATCTGGATGAGGGGATTGAGTGCACCCTCAGTAAGTTTGCAGTTGACACCAAATTAGGTGGGAGTGTTGATCTGCTTGAGAGTAGGAAGGCTCTACAGAGGGACCTGGACAGGCTGCGTTGATGGGCCAAGGCCAATTGTATGAGGTTCAATAAGGCCAAGTCCCAGGTCCTGCATTTTGGTCACAACAACCCCAGGTAACGCTACTGACTTGGGGATGAGTGGCTGGAAAGCTGCCCAGCAGAAAAGGAGCTGGGGTGTTGGTGAACAGCTGTCTTAACATGAGCCAGCAGTGTGCCCAGGTGGCCAAGAGCATCCTGACCTATATCAGGAACAGTGTGGCCAGCAGGAGCAGGGAAGTCTTCATGCCCCTGTGGAGGTTCAATAAGGCCAAGTCCCAGGTCCTGCATTTTGGTCACAACAACCCCAGGTAACGCTACTGACTTGGGGATGAGTGGCTGGAAAGCTGCCCAGCAGAAAAGGAGCTGGGGTGTTGGTGAACAGCTGTCTTAACATGAGCCAGCAGTGTGCCCAGGTGGCCAAGAGCATCCTGACCTATATCAGGAACAGTGTGGCCAGCAGGAGCAGGGAAGTCTTCATGCCCCTGTGCTTGGCACTGGTGATGCCTCACCTCGAGTACTGTGTTCAGCTCTGGGCCCTTCACTACAAGAAGGACACTGAAGTTCTGGAGCGTGTCCAGAGGAGAGCCACCAAGCTGATGAGGGGTCTAGAGAACAAGTCATATGAGAAGAGCCTGAGGGAACCGGGCATGTTAGTTTGGAGAAGAGGAGGCTGAGGGGAGACCTCATTGCCCTTTACAACTACCTGAAAGGAGGGTGTAGAGAGGTGGGTGTTGGCCTCTTCTCCCAAGTGAATAATGACCGGATGAGAGCAAATTGTCTAAAGTTGCGGCAGGGGAGGTTTAGATTAGGTATTAGGAAGAATTGCTTTATAGAGAGGTTGGTCAGGCACTAGAACAGCCTGCCAAGGGAGGTGGTGGAGTCGCCATCCCTGGAGGTATTTAAGAAACGTGTAGATATGGCACTTCAGGGCATGCTCTACTGGCACGCTGTAGTGGCTGAGATTGGGGTGGGGGGGGGTTGTGTGTATATGGTTGGACTCAGTGATATCAGAGGTCCTTTCCAACTATGACAATTCTGTGATTCTGTGATTCTGTGAACACTGAGGTGGGATCCTCCACCTCCACTGCTGTTGGCAGCATCCTCAGCTGTGATGGAGTGTCCATCACCTTTGGATGCTGTGAGAGTCTCCCCTCTCATGATCTCCCTGGCACTGGTGATGCCTCACCTCGAGTACTGTGTTCAGCTCTGGGCCCTTCACTACAAGAAGGACACTGAAGTTCTGGAGCGTGTCCAGAGGAGAGCCACCAAGCTGATGAGGGGTCTAGAGAACAAGTCATATGAGAAGAGCCTGAGGGAACCGGGCATGTTAGTTTGGAGAAGAGGAGGCTGAGGGGAGACCTCATTGCCCTTTACAACTACCTGAAAGGAGGGTGTAGAGAGGTGGGTGTTGGCCTCTTCTCCCAAGTGAATAATGACCGGATGAGAGCAAATTGTCTAAAGTTGCGGCAGGGGAGGTTTAGATTAGGTATTAGGAAGAATTGCTTTATAGAGAGGTTGGTCAGGCACTAGAACAGCCTGCCAAGGGAGGTGGTGGAGTCGCCATCCCTGGAGGTATTTAAGAAACGTGTAGATATGGCACTTCAGGGCATGCTCTACTGGCACGCTGTAGTGGCTGAGATTGGGGTGGGGGGGGGTTGTGTGTATATGGTTGGACTCAGTGATATCAGAGGTCCTTTCCAACTATGACAATTCTGTGATTCTGTGATTCTGTGAACACTGAGGTGGGATCCTCCACCTCCACTGCTGTTGGCAGCATCCTCAGCTGTGATGGAGTGTCCATCACCTTTGGATGCTGTGAGAGTCTCCCCTCTCATGATCTCCCTTATGCACCTTGTGACATCCCTGCTCTTCAGTTTATGGTAGACTTCCCACACCATACCTGCTTTAAACTCCCAGCTTAGTGGGCATTTGCAAAGAAAATTTTGCCTCACCTTGCCGAACACATTCCAATCCTGACCAACTGTCCACAGAGGGCCTCATTTGGGCCCTCTGTGGGCAGAAGCCAAACCTACTGAGTGCTGCTGCATCCTGCTGTGCATGCAGCTCAAATGAGCTCTCGAGCCACAGGGATTCTCTTCTGACTCCTGTGCCAGGCTTTGCATCTCAGTCGTAGTAAATATAGGTAATTAAGGAGTTGTGAGTGGCATGGATCAAGACCACTTCATGGGATATATCCTTCCAGCCCTGTGGGACCAGCTCAGATTCCAAAGACATCTTCATGTAGAGACTCTTTCAGCCCAAACTCACTGCCCTGGAGAGAAGGACTTCCCAGAACCATCTTTGCTACCACCATAACTTGAATATAGGTAGACTCATAGAATGGTTTGGGTTGGAAGCGACCTTGAAAGACCATCTAGTCCAACCCCCCTGCCACGGACAGGGACGTCTCTCACTAGATCAGGCTGCTCAGAGCCCCACCCAGCGTGACCTTGGACACTTTCAATGATGGGGCTTTCACAATGTCTCTGGGCAACATCTTCCAAAGTCTCACCACCCTCATCATAAAAAAAATTGTACCCTATATCTAATTTAAATGGACCCTTCCTTAGTTTAAAGCCCCTTGTCCTGTCACTACAGGCTGTGGTAAACCATCTTCCTCCCTCTTTTTTATAAGCACCCAGTGAAAGGCATCAAGAAGGTCTCCCTGGACCCTTCTCCCTTCCAGGCTGAACAATCCCACCTCTCTCAGCCTTTTGTCACAGGGGAGGTGTTCCAAACCTCCTATGATTTTTCATGGCCCTCCTCTGAACCTACTCTAACAGACTTTATAGACTCTTCCCACAGTCAGTGAAGAGACATCAGCACGCACACAGGACTTATCCCGTCCCAGAACACAAGTCCATGGGAAATTGAATGAATCATTTTTCTGGAGACACTAATCCTGCAGTTAACCAGTGGTGGCCTCTGAACTCCCCAGCCAGCTTAAGGTCACAGCAGGGTCTGCTTTACCTGGTCACATTTACATGGCTTGCTTTGTCATATGATCAGAAGTGAACCCACAGACTGTCCTACCAGAGATTATAAGCACCTCTAATCCATGGCTGAACCCCAGATCCATGTCCCTGGTACTCAGGGACAGATGGAGAGCAGGGAAAGGGCTTTTGTTGGGGTGAATGGGCTGAAGCTGGGTGTGTTACTCTCATCAGCTGTATCTCTGCCTCTCACTGAATGCAGAGCAGTCTTCTCTCAGACACAGTGAACTCTTTGAAACAAGATTTTCAGAAGATGACTCTGTCAAGTCCAAGTTCTGTTCCCTGGACAGTGTAGACAGACTCTCCTTGGGTGTCTTGAGTCTTCTCAATGAACTCTAGATGCCTAGAGATCTAAGTTAGTGTCTGAGTGTGTGGATGCATTCTCTAAGCCAGCTTTTAGTGTGTCTTGAGTGACCTTTACTGGACTCTTCCAGCATGTGAGGTGAGTCCTCTGCCCACACTGACATGGTTTGTAGTGGAAATGCTTGGGCCTTTCATCCTGTCACACAAAGATGCCTCCACTGGGGAATGGGCCTGGCATAAAGCAGGAAATAGAAAGACACCAATTCAAGAAGACAACACAGAGTCCATAGCATTAGCTGGGATGTTTTGCATTCAAGATGAGCTTGTCAGCAATTAATCACCTATGCAAGGGAGGCTTCTGGCAGCCTGGGGCTGGTAATGTCCATGACAAAAGCCAGCCCAGCTCCTTGCTCTCACATCCACTTCTCTTGCCTTCTTCTCCGTTGGAGTCAGGTGAGTCTGAACGCCCTTCTCCTTTTCCACTGTCTCAAAAAAGGGGACACAATTCAGTGGACCTCTCAGCTGACATTGGCTTTGTTCTATGCCAGATGACGGGGCTGCTTGTCACAGGATAGGGAAGTGGGGAGAAGATTAGACGTGGAGGGAGGCTAGGACTCTGCAGAGGTGACTTCTGGACTCAGGGGACAGATAGTAGTGTCAGAGGAGCTGGTGACTCTTTTTAGGCTCTGTAACGATGAGGCCAAAACGTTCTCATATGTCACTGCACAGTCTCTATCTGCACGCACTGCATGTTCTTGGCTCCTTCATGGTACAGTGACAGGAATGAATGCCTGTGTTATTCCTCTTCCCTGCCCTCTCTCTCAGGTGCACCTCTGAAGCCAAGACACATCCTGCTACGACCAGTGCCGGCCCTGCTGCCAGCCCTGCGGCCCAACCCCACTGGCCAACAGCTGCAACGAGCCCTGTGTCAGGCAGTGCCAGAACTCCACCGTCGTCATTGAGCCTCCTGCTGTGGTGGTGACCCTGCCCGGCCCCATCCTCAGCTCCTTCCCTCAGAACACCGTGGTGGGATCCTCCACCTCTGCTGCTGTTGGCAGCTGTGACGGAGTCCTCATCAACTCTGCCTTCTGTGACCTCTCCTGCATCACCAGCCGCTACTGTGGCAGCAGATGCCCTCCCTGCTAAAGATGTAAGCAGTAGCCAGTGGTACAAGGACCCCCTGAAACTCAGAACATGGTGCTGGACAGAGGATTCAACTACATGCCATTGTTTTAAGAGCAGCTCACCGTCTCTGGCTTGCCCTGCAAGGGTAGATGTGAAGATGTCATCCTGGGCTCTCTGTAAGCACGGCCAACGTCTACCCTTCCTGTTCTTGTTTTCCTCTCACTCTTTTTAACTCTTTTCTTTGTTTTCTTGTTTTCCCCTCAAAGCCTGTTGTGAAACCCCAGAAACCATCCTAGAGGGACCTGCAGCCTGTCTCCCTTTGCTGGGCACATCAACAGATGCCCTGTGGGAACTCCGCCACAGGAAAAGGGGAACACATTTTTGTCTGCTTCTTCTGCTCCCCACACTGCGGGACTCCACTTGATGTGACCCCATTTCCCTCTTTAGACTCATTAAAGAATTGCTGCAACCCTGCCTGTGTCCTTTATGTGGTCTTTCCACCTGCATGTTGCCTGTGGGGGGAGAAAGCCATTGCTTTGCAGGAGGAATTAGGTGGGAGGACAGGAGAACCCTTCATCACTCCTTGAGACATTGGAGGGTGGGTCACACTGCAGAGTCCTCTTTCAGACACTGCCTCTTGAAGTTGAGGAAGACATCCCTGGTTACTCCACTGCCAACGACCTTAAGTCCTTGCCTTGCTCATGTGAAGAGGAATCCTGAGAGATGCCAAGGCCATCCCACATCTCCAGAGTATGGCACCCTGTGCTTTGGGAGCCTGCCCTCACAAACCCCCACCACAGCACCAGAACTGTGCAGCCAAGACAGAGGACAAGGTCATTCCTGCATGGGTTGAGGATGGGAGCACCACTTCTTGCAGGTACTGTGGGAGCCAGTGCTGACTCAGGTGGTAACTCAGGGCCAATGAGAATCAGGATCAAGCACACCCAGAACCACTGCAACAATGGCAGCCATGGCTTTTGTAAAAACATCCCAGCCTTTTGGTCTTCTCAGATGGGCCACAAGTCTGAAGGACACACTGGTCTCAATCAAGCAGGTGGGACCCCTTAATACCATCCCTTTTGTACACAAAACTCCCCTGCTTTTCCCAAGAAGAAATATGCTTCTGCTGCTCTAGTTCACCAAGGAGTGCTTAAGTCCTCCATAAATTCAAAGCATCTTTCCAGAGCGCTTCTTGGTACAGCTGTTGCCAGCAACTGTAAGACCACAGAATATTCTCAGGCACAACAGGCAGCAAGCGGTGGGCATTCGGCAGTTGGCAAGCAGTTGCAAGTCTCCTGCACAGCATCAGGGAACGTGAAAGGTTGACAGTCAGGATTTTCTCTGGGGTGCAGCAGCTTGGTGAATAGAACAGCACAAGAACTAGGATAGGATAGGATAGGACAGGACAGGACAGGATAGGCTAGGCTAGGCTAGGCTAGGCTAGGATAGAAGAGACGGAGAGAAGAACACAATTAGAATAGAATACAACAGGAATAGACTAGACTAGACTAGGCTGGAATATTACAGTTGGGAAGGACCTACAACAACGATCTAGTCCAACTGCCTGACCACTTCAGGGCTGACCAAAAAGTTAAACCATGTAATTAAGGGTGTTGTCCAAATGCCTCTTAAACACTAACAGACCTTGGGCATCGACCAATGCTCCATTGGTCTAGGAAACCTGTTCCAGTGTTTGATCACTGTCTCTGTAAAGAAATCTTTAGAGATGGTGTGTTTGAACATCCTGTGATGCAGCTTTGAACCATTCCCATGTGTCCTATCACTGAATCCCAGGGAGTAGAGATCACCACCTCCCTCTCCACTTCCCCTCCTCAGGACACCGTAGAGAGCCATGAGGTCGCCCCTCAGACTCCGTTTCTCCAAACCAGACAAGCCCAAAGCCATTGGCCACCCCTCATAGGATATTCCTTCCAGCCCTTTCTCAGGCTTTGTTGCCCTCCTCTGGACACATTCAAGTACCTTCACTTCCTTCTGAAATTGTGGGGCCCAGAACTACACACAGAACTCAAGGGGAGGCCACCCCAGCACTAAATACAGTGGGATAATCTCCTCTCCTGACTGGCTGGTTGGACCATGTTAATGCCCTCCAAGATATAGTTTGTCTTCTGGCTGGCAGCACACACTCCTGACTCCTGTTGAGCCTGCTGTCAACCAGCACCCCCAGATCCCTTTCAGCAGGGCTGCTCCAGTCACTCATCTCCCAATTTAGACTTGTGTTTGGTGTTACTCCATCCCAGGTGCACAATCTGTCCTTTGGACTTGTTAAATTTCATGCCATCAATGATTGCCCAATGCTTCAATTTATCTAGATCCCTCTGCAAGGTCTCCTGTCCCTCCAGAGAGTCAATGGTACCTCCCAGTTTGGTATCAGCAATAAAATTGGTCATGGATAAACTGCATCCATATCACTGATAAAATCATTGAACAAAACTGGCCCTAGAATTGAACCCTGAGGAACACCAGGCTTACTAATCTTTAGCCAGATGTAGACTCATTCACTGCAACACTTTGATCCCTGCCTTTCAGCCAGTTCTTCACCCAGCATACCGTTCACCTGCTCATCCCACATCCCTATCAAAAGCCTTACTAAAATCCAGGAAAACTCCATCCACTGCTTTCCCTTCATGCACTGAGCAGGTGATCTTACTGTAGAAGGATATCAAATTAGTACAACAGGACTTTCCCTTTGTGAACCAGTATTTACAGTGCCTGATGATTGCATTGTTCGTTAAACACCTTTCAATAGCACCCAACATGACTTTGTCCATAATTTTTTTCCATGGGCTGAGGTCAGACTGACGGGTCTGTAGTTTCCTGGGTCTTCCTTCATGCCTTTCTTTTAAGTTGGAATAACATTGTCTGGCTTCCAGTCAGCAGGAACCTCCCCAGCCTCCCAAGATATTTGGTAAATCTTTAGGCGATTCCTGCTGTAAAGACTGTGTGTGTAAACAGCTAATAGTAGCCAACTACAAAAACATGTAACTAGTTATCACCTGCTAATAATAGTCCACTATAAAGGCATCACCTGTGAATTGTCTATAAAAGCTGAGCTGTGCAACAAAGTGGCATCTACCTGATCACATTGGTTGTTGTGTATGGTGTCTGAAGCTTCTGTGTCGTTAAGTGGTGCCTGAATGGGGACCCTCAGTTCGACGTTTGGAGAACCTGATGATCCGACGGGAAGAGGGGACAGAAAAGCCGGTCGAAAGGTGAGTGCTGCCCCGGCACTCAGGAAAGGCAAGCGCGCTAGCACTACGGCTTAGAGCTGGGAATCTCGCTTTGGCCAGGCAAGTGGCTGGGGAGGAGATGGGGAACGCGCAAGAAGCCGTGAGGGAGCTCATGCAACTTACACTCTCTAAGAGAGGATTAAAGTATGATGAGCATACCTTGAAGGTGCTGTTAGTGTGGGCGTGCGACAGGAATTTGATCCCCACGTTAGAGGCAGTTTATACTACTAATACTTGGGAACTGATAGGAAATGCCTTGTGGGATGAGCTTAGTAAAGGATCCAAGGATGCTCTCAGGCTCTCTGCAATGTGGAGATTAATACTGGACACTTTAAAGGCGATGCAGGCTGAAAGAACTGTTGCTGCGTCTGCCTTCACTGCCATTGTTGGGAAAATACGAGATCTTCTGAACTTGGTGTAAAATCTTTGTATATTTGTGATCTAATACTGCATTCTATGGTAATGGGAGAGGGGTATAGTTTAAAGCTACTGAAGCGGCATACCGAGGACGCCTGAAAAGTCAAGAAGAAGGAGGAGGAGATAGGCATCTAAAACGGGCCTGGAAACCTACCAGAACGACGAAAGGTGAAAAGTACACAGTGAGGAAGACGTCTTACTTCATCAGAAACGACCACCGAGGACCACTAGAGGGGACTGGAACATCGCCAGAATGACGCAATCTATGAAGTAATCCCTAATGAATATGTAATAAGAGGTGATGGGGTGACTACTGAATATGTATGAAATTGTATAATCGCGAGAGTATAAATTGTAAGTTGACACGGTCGTCGGGGAGCCAGATTTGGGTGACTACCCCTGGTTCCCGGGCCCGCGAAATAAAGCACCGCATATAACTACCTTCCAGTGGTTATGTGTTTGTCACCGACACCATGGGTGCAGCAGGAGGGGCTGGAACAGTATCACCCTCGGCCACGACGTTCTCCGGAATGATGTTGCTCCGCCGCTGCGAGGTTTTCCTGTGAGCCGTCCTGCAACATCAGGAGGTGAGCCGAAAAGCCAGGATGAGTCCCGCGAGGGAGGTTGCCCACCTCCGCCTAACGGCACAGGAGGGGTCACGAACAAAGGGAACGGCAATGAGCCCTTACCGTCCGCATCAACACGCAATGAGCCTTTACCGTCCACACCAACACTGTACCCTCCCCTACCACCATCTACTCCATTCTATGTGTCACCCACATCGACAACACCGACGGAAGACTTAGACCACCCGAGGGGTTTGCCTAACTTTCCATTTTGTGAGGTGATGAAAAAGATGGAGGCTCTGGAAGTGCGTCTCGAAGAACGGAACCCCCGCACCCTCTCCCTGTTCCTGACTATCCCGAGGCACTCCCGCCGCCGCCGCCTCCTCTTCCAGCCCCAGCCGCCGGCCCGTGGGCTCCCATGCCCGGGGAGGGGGGGTCCAACCGGTCGGTCCGCCGCACCACCGAGAGCCGCAGGGAGACGGGGCCGCGCCCGCACTCCGGTTCCGCTCGCCGTCACTCGAACTTACCGCACTCCCTCCGCTACTGCCGCTTGTTACGGGCAGTGGGGGGGCGGGTGAAGGAGAACGGAATAGGGAACCGGGGTCGAGATGGAAGGGGGTGATACGAGAGGCAGCGATTGATGGGGTATTCATTGATGCTTTTCCAGTTTTTACCAATCAATTAGGAGGGAAAGAATGGGAGCCGCTAGATTGGAAGTTGTTAAAGGAAGCAAAAACCGCAGTCGCTCAGTTCAGGTTGCAGTCGCTGTATACTCGGGGAATCTTAGAACATATATTTTCGGGATTTTTACTTACACCTCATGAAACGATGCAAATTGTTATGATGTTACTTTCTCCGTCTCAGCAGATATATTTTTTTCAAATTTGGTAAATGAAATGTGATCAGGAAACTGCAATCCCCTGGCAGCAGAATGATCCACAGTTCGGGGTACAGATGCAAATGTTAATGGGAACGGGACCATTTGCTAACGTTGAGTGTCAGGCACAATTCGCGAAAGAGGTCTTACAGCTGAATCAACATCTCGCTTTTAAAACCTTAACGGCTATTAGAGAGAAAAAAACTACTCCTGCCTTTACGGGGGTAAAGCAGGGAGTTACTGAGCCATTTGATACATTTGTCGATCGTTTGCACATCGCTATCTCTTCACATCCTGATCTAAGTGATGAGTTGAAAACAAAGATGCTAGATATGCTTGCCTTTCACAATGCTAACGAGAAAACAAAACGAGCATTGAGTGTGTTGCCGCGAGGTAGTTGACTGCCCAGCTTTTAGAAGCAGCCGAGCGGATGTTAGCTCAGAATCATGCCTCGGTTATGGCTGCCGCTGTAGGCGCGGCAGTACAGCCGCTTTTTCAAAGACGAGAAACGGGAAACGGGGTACCGAGCGCGTATCGCTCGCCGCGCGCGACGACACAAGTGCGGGGGCGGTGCGGGGTGCCTGGACCGCTGTGCAGCCGCCACAGCCGGCAGCGCAGGAGTGGACCTGGCAACAGCAATAGTTACCACCTTAATAACATCAGAGGTAGTGCTTGTGGATTCGGATCAAAAGGGACCGCTAGGGCATGGATCAAGTGCCAAGTAACAATTACTTGGTCGATCATCAATTTCACGAAAAGGCATTTTTGTGGTGCCTGGCCTTATTGATTCGGATTACAGGGGTGTGATAAAAATTATGGTGTATACTTTAACACCACTGGTTACAATTCCAAAAGGGTCAAAGATAGCACAATTTTATTCTGAAGTACCTAAAACCTTACCACAAGAGAGAGGTCAGGGAGGGTTTGGATCAAAGGGCTTCCCTCAGGTTTTGTTAGCAATTGATATAGCTTGAGGAAAGCCTGAAGAAAAAGTATTGGTGAAACACCCGATGGGTAGCTCAATCTCACTGATCTTCCTAGTTGATACTGGTGCTGATGTGACAATAATTCCTCAGCATCAGTGGCCTCAGAATTGGCCTGTTGCCCCTGCTGTCACTAACGTAGTGGGAGTAGGCGGTACACAAAAGACTATGATTAGTCAGGATCGAGTGTCCTTTTGTCTCTTGGATGGATCTGTTGTGTCTGTTCAACCATATGTCATGCATTTACCTGTTGCTCTATTAGGTCACGATGTGTTGTCCCAGATGGGTGCCCGGTTAGTTACAATTTTTTTTTTTTTGGGGGGCAGCCACGTAGGGGCAGCCGATATTAAAGCTTACCTGGACTACAAAGACTCCTGTGTGGGTGGACCAGTGGCCACTAAAGCTGGAACAACTGAAAATTGTACAGAAATTAGTGCAGGAACAATTAGATGCAGGACATATAGTGCCTTCTACCAGTCCTTGGAATATGCCTATATTTACCATTTCAAAGAAATCAGGGAAATGGCATCTCTTGCATGATTTGCGGGTGATTAACGTTGTCATGCAGGACATGGATTTGTTTATCATAGACCTGAAAGATTGTTTTTTTAACATTCTGTTACACCCAGAAGATTCAGAAAATTTTGTTTTTACAGTGCCTTCTGTAAATAAGAGTGAACCTGCCAAAAGGTATCAGTGTGTAGTATTGCCTCAGGTTATGAAAAATTCACCTGCCATATGCCAATCATTTGTGGCTT
Source organism: Calidris pugnax (assembly GCF_001431845.1). NCBI lineage: Eukaryota > Metazoa > Chordata > Aves > Charadriiformes > Scolopacidae > Calidris > Calidris pugnax. The sequence continues at coordinate 15,681 of NW_015091417.1, read as the reverse complement.
GGGCCTTACAGCCATTTAGGGAAAAGAATAAATTTTTATTGATCTGTCATATGGATGACATTTTGGTCGCCGGATGAGATTTGAAAGTAGAGAAGGTTTTACAGGAGCTAGCTCATGCTATGCTGAAATCACTTCTGCAAAAACAAAAAGGGGGAGAATCTGTTCCTTCTGAACGACTTGCGGAAGCTGTGTATGTATTAAATTATTTGCGGCTGACAGGGGAGCGAGATTCACCACCAATTGTGATACATCATACTTCATTACAGTCAGGAATTCAATCTTTGGGATCAATAAAAGTACAATACAAGGATTGGGCCACTGGGGACTGGAAAGGTCCAGTGGAATTAAAAATGACTGGTAGAGGATATGGTTGTGTTTTGACAGATCAAGGCCCTCGGTGGGTGCCTGCCAGGTGGATCAAGCTGTGGAAGGAGCCAATCCAGACCAGCTCAACCAGTCTAAGCAACAATACTTGAGGACAAAGCCTCGCCATGGCTTAATTGGAAATATGACTATTGGGGGTAGTAATATGGGGTCAGAAATCCTGATTTTCAGTCTATTGTGGGCAATTGGAAATTGCATTACCAACATTTCTCCCAGACAAAATATGTGGGTAACATGGGCTAATCAAATGGGACAAAATGCCTTTTGTCAATGGCAACTCTATCTAATCCATTCCAAACCTGTTTAATTGGGTTTCCGTATTTGCGTCTACAGGATTTTAAGGGTTATGTTAGTAATGCAAGCCTACTGAATGACACCTGGTTAGCAAAAGAGAATCAAAATACCACATTACAGCCATTTAGGGAAAAGAATAAATTTTTATTGATCTGTCATATGGATGACATTTTGGTCGCCGGATGAGATTTGAAAGTAGAGAAGGTTTTACAGGAGCTAGCTCATGCTATGCTGAAATCACTTCTGCAAAAACAAAAAGGGGGAGAATCTGTTCCTTCTGAACGACTTGCGGAAGCTGTGTATGTATTAAATTATTTGCGGCTGACAGGGGAGCGAGATTCACCACCAATTGTGATACATCATACTTCATTACAGTCAGGAATTCAATCTTTGGGATCAATAAAAGTACAATACAAGGATTGGGCCACTGGGGACTGGAAAGGTCCAGTGGAATTAAAAATGACTGGTAGAGGATATGGTTGTGTTTTGACAGATCAAGGCCCTCGGTGGGTGCCTGCCAGGTGGATCAAGCTGTGGAAGGAGCCAATCCAGACCAGCTCAACCAGTCTAAGCAACAATACTTGAGGACAAAGCCTCGCCATGGCTTAATTGGAAATATGACTATTGGGGGTAGTAATATGGGGTCAGAAATCCTGATTTTCAGTCTATTGTGGGCAATTGGAAATTGCATTACCAACATTTCTCCCAGACAAAATATGTGGGTAACATGGGCTAATCAAATGGGACAAAATGCCTTTTGTCAATGGCAACTCTATCTAATCCATTCCAAACCTGTTTAATTGGGTTTCCGTATTTGCGTCTACAGGATTTTAAGGGTTATGTTAGTAATGCAAGCCTACTGAATGACACCTGGTTAGCAAAAGAGAATCAAAATACCACATGCCATGCCTTGTATGGCTCTGGCGACCCAGACAATCTATGTCCAGTGGGTGTCTGGAATTTCTTACAAGCTGTTATTGTAAATAGTCTGAACAAGTCATTCTCTCTCCCCTTACAAAAGCTGGAATTATTGGGCTCTCTACCTGGCTCAGAAAACAATAAGCAAAACCCGTCATTGGGTTGTATAGAGTTTGGAGGGGAGAAACTGGTCCTCTATGCTCAGTATGGGTTGAAGTATAATGATACAACCTTCGCAGGATACCAAAACGTAACCCCTGGTGAGCCTTTTGATAATTTAGTAATATGGGGTCAGAAATCCTGATTTTCAGTCTATTGTGGGCAATTGGAAATTGCATTACCAACATTTCTCCCAGACAAAATATGTGGGTAACATGGGCTAATCAAATGGGACAAAATGCCTTTTGTCAATGGCAACTCTATCTAATCCATTCCAAACCTGTTTAATTGGGTTTCCGTATTTGCGTCTACAGGATTTTAAGGGTTATGTTAGTAATGCAAGCCTACTGAATGACACCTGGTTAGCAAAAGAGAATCAAAATACCACATGCCATGCCTTGTATGGCTCTGGCGACCCAGACAATCTATGTCCAGTGGGTGTCTGGAATTTCTTACAAGCTGTTATTGTAAATAGTCTGAACAAGTCATTCTCTCTCCCCTTACAAAAGCTGGAATTATTGGGCTCTCTACCTGGCTCAGAAAACAATAAGCAAAACCCGTCATTGGGTTGTATAGAGTTTGGAGGGGAGAAACTGGTCCTCTATGCTCAGTATGGGTTGAAGTATAATGATACAACCTTCGCAGGATACCAAAACGTAACCCCTGGTGAGCCTTTTGATAATTGAACACTATACTGTCAGCATGGAGGGGCAAACATAGCGATCAAAACTCCCCCATATGTGATTTGGAACAACGGCACTCCAAAGGCCTTGCCGCCTGGTTACTTTTTGATATGTGGTGATCAAGCCTGGGGAGGAGTGCCCAGCAAGATTTTAGGGGGACCTTGTTACTTAGGGTGACTTACTCTTTATGCTCCATTAATTGCAGCCCTAAGAGCTTCATGAAAGTCTTCACGTGAGAAGCGGTCACATGAAAAATATTTCACTCATAATTGCAAGGATGATGTACAATTTTGGAATCCGCCAGCTCGAGTATTTGCAGGGTTACTAACCCCTGGAGTTGCAGCAGCAAAAGCTTTAACAGATCTGGAAATGATAGCTTGCTGGAGCGTAAAACAGTTTAACCTTACCTCTAACATGTTAACTTCTCTCTTAGCTGATGTAGATAGAGTAAGACATGCTGTGTTACAAAATAGAGCGGTTATTGACTTTTTACTTTTAGTACAAGGACATGGGTGTAAGGATTTTGAGGAAATGTGCTGTATCAATCTATCTGATCATTCATCCTCAATCTGCAAACAGCTGGCAGAATTAAGGAACAACATGCACAAATTTACTTGACAGCACTCATGGCTGGAAGATGTGTTTCAGTCATGCAGATTGTCAGGATGGCTGTTCGATTTGGTTAGGCAAGGGTTAGTCATATTGCTTGTAGTTATAGTGTTGCTTACTATTACACCATGGTTATTAACATGCTTAAGGAGAATGTTGGAAAAATCAATGGAGAGAATGTTTGCAGGAGCTTGGATTGCTCAAAAACAAAGAGGGGGATTTGTGGGAGAATTCTTAGAAATTAATGGTCATCCTGTGAGCACCCCAAGCTCTGGGCAGCTCTTGACAATAGGCCTCTGACAATAGTCCAGGCCCTTGACAACAGTGCAGGCCTCAAGGTTACTAAATGGTTAAGTTGTGATTTGTAAACTAATGAAGCTGGCAGAAAAGGAGTAGCTGTCTTCTGAATGTACTGCTAAGTAAGACCTTGAGTAGAATAAAAAAACCAGAAAAGACTGTGTGTGTAAGGGTGTCAAAGGCAACCAGAAGGACTTCTCTAAGGACAGGTAACTAGTTATCACCTGCTAATAATAGTCCACTATAAAGGCATCACCTGTGAATTGTCTATAAAAGCTGAGCTATCTGTGCAATAAAGTGGCATCTACCTGATCACATTGGTTGTCGTGTATGGTGTCCGAAGCTTCCGCGTCATTAATTGGCCAGTTTCAACTCTAATTGAGCTTTGGCCTTTCCTGCCTTCTCCCTGTGTATGTGAACCACAGCTCTGTTCCTTTGCTGCGAAACCTGACCTTCCTTCCAGAGGTTGTTCAAGTTCTTTTTTCCATGAGGTCTTCTGTCCCATTTGCTTAACTTGAGACACAATGGAATTGCCTGCTCCTGTGCTTTTGAAAGCTGGTTCTTAAAAACTGAATGCTGCTTGTAGACTCCTGAGAGCAGATTCTCAGGGGACAATGCCAGGATGGATGTTGGTGACTTGTGGCACCAAGTGGGAGGCTTCTGTTCCACCTAAGGGTTTACAACTACAAAATAGGTTCATCGTCTTCAAAGACAAAGTGGAGACAGATGTGCCTTGAAGCCTTGTTTTCTTGAAGAAGGTCGAGCAATGAAGTGCCTACAAGGCATCACTGGGGAGAAGTCCTCAAAACCCTTTCTAGGAAGGCAACACGCTGGGGTGTCTCTGTCAAGTGCCTGCACACTAATGCTCACAGTCTGGGGAATAAACACCAGGAGTCAGAGATCTGTGTGCAGTTGCAGGGCTACAATCACGTTGGGATCATGGAGACAGGGTGCGATGGCTCCTGTGAGTGGTATGTTTCAGTGGAGGGATACAGGCTCTTTTGGAAGGCTGTGAAGACAAGGAGGGGAACTTTCTCCTTCTGTGAGAGAGCAGCTGGAGTGTGTGGAACTCTGCCTGAGTTTGAGTGATGTGCTACCTGAGGGCTTCTGGGAAAGCATTAAAGAGAAGACAGGTAAGGGTGACATTGTAGTGGGTATCTGCTATAGACCATATGACCAGGAAGAACCATCAGATAAGACCCTCTACATGTAGGTAGGAGCAGTCTCACATTGATAGGCCTTGGTCTTCATGGGGAACTTTGGCAACCCCAATATCTGCTGGAGGAACAGCACAGCAGGACATAAGCAAGCCAGGAGGCTTCCGGAGTGCATGAATGACAGCTTCATCACCCAAGTGATAGAGGATCCGATGAGGACAGGTTTTCTGCTGGACTTCAGACATACCAGGAAGGTAGGGCTTGTTGCAGATGTGAAGATCAAAGGCAGCCTTGGCTGCAGTGATCATGAAATGGTGGAATTCAGGATCCCAAGGGGCTGGAGCAGGGTAAATAGCAAGCTCACAACCTTGGCCTTTAGGACAGCAGACTTTGGTGTCTTTCAAGATCGGCTTGGAAAATTCCTGTGGGAGAAAGGCCTGGAGGCAACAGAGGCCCAAGACATCTGGTTAATATTCAAGATCGCATTCTCCAAGCTCAAGAGCAGTCCATCCCAATGAGCAGAAAGACAGGAAAGCGTGTGAGGAGGCCTGCATGGGTGAACAAGGAGCTCCTTGCCAAATCAAAACACAGGAAGGAAGCAAGAACGGATAATCAGGGAGGAATCCAGGAATTCCATTGTCCAAGCATGCAGGGATGAGGTTAGGAAAGCCAAAGCCCAGCAGGAACTGACTCTGGCAACAGGTGTCAAAGGCAACCAGAAGGACTTCTCTATGGACACAGGTGACAACAGGAAGGTTGGGGATATGTGGTCCCACTGATGAAGGACTGGGGCTTTTCTGTTGCTTGGTAACACAGGACATGGGAAGCCTGAAAGACGAACAAATCTTCTCCTGATTATCTGTGTGCCATGCCAAGAACAGATTTTTGTCTTCAGTCTGTTCCCCCTTATTATCCCAGTGCTGCTAGAGGAAGCCACACACCTTTGATTTAGAGCAGTACTGAAATAATGGGGGAAATATCTTTTGCTACTCTCAATACCCATGGCTTGGGGAAGGCTGCTTAGTTTCCTGTCTGGCACCTGAGCTGAGGCTTCAGCAGGCACTGACACATTCCTGCCCCAGAAATCATGGGGTCTCTCAATCCCAGCACTCAGATGAAGCCACGGTAAGGGAAGGTGGACAGCATAGGCCAGGAAATGAAAAGAACCACCCAGGCCATGTCATTAGCTGGGATGTTTTCTGCTCCTCATGAGCAGCTTAGAAAATTGCCACTTCTATAGAAGCTTTGTCTGGGCCTGGGGCAGGCCAGAGCCATCATAAAAGCCAGCCCAACTCCTCGCTCTCTCATCCACTTCTCTCTCCTCCTTCTCCTTGGGAACCAGGTGAGTCTGAAGCCCTTTCCCTGTGTTGTTTTCTGCTCATGCAGATATGTACTCCTCCATGCTGCAATGGGCTGTGGTGCTGCTTCCCATGAGAGGGGAAAGAGGGATGTAAGTCTGACTCAGAGAGTGTCTGGGACTTGGTTGAGAGAGCTCTTCTGTTAAGAAATAGGCAGAAGCCTCCTTGGGCCTGGAGACACTTTTTGTTACCTTGTAAAGAGGATCCGGATCTTGACTGAGGTTTTCCTTCACTGAGAATATTGGCAGTAGTCTGACTGGGTCTGGATGATCCTTAGGGAACTGTGTCTGCAAACCCTTTTGCCCCGCTGCATTGTTTCTACATCCTGGCTCAGCAGTGTGTTCAGTGGAGTTACAGACTCCTGGTATACAGCTCCTCAATGTGCTTGTGCTCTACTGCCTCTCTGCCCTCTCTCCCAGGTGCACCTGCAGGCCAGAGACTTGTCCTGCTACAACCAGTGCCAGCCCTGCCAGCCCTGCGGCCCAACCCCACTAGCCACCAGCTGCAACGAGCCCTGTGTCAGGCAGTGCCAGAACTCCACCGTTGTCATCCAGCCCTCTCCTGTTGTGGTGGCCCTGCCTGGTCCCATCCTCAGCTCCTTCCCGCAGAACACCCTGGTGGGCTCCTCCACCTCTGCTGCAGTTGGCAGCATCCTCAGCTGTGATGGAGTGCCCATCACCTCTGGGTGCTGTGACCTCTCTGGCATTTCCAACTGCTACTATGGCAGAAGGTGCTAAATCCACTGGTGATAGCCCCAGTAAGGACCCTCATGAATCTGGTGCTGGACTGAGGACAGAGCTCCTGGCCATTGATTTCAGAGAGGCTGAGCATCCAGTGCTGCCCTTCCAAAGGAGACCTGCTGGGGCTCTCTGAAATCATGGCCAAAGTCTAACTTCCCTGCCTCATTCTCTCTCCCATCTCTTTCCTGTCTTCTTTTCTTCTGTGGTGAATGACCCACTAAGCCCATGTGGGGCATCTGCTGGAAACTCTTCCCCTGTGGAAAGACCCATGGGATCTCAACTGTGGCCAATGGGCACAGACTTCTGGCTCCTGCTCCTCTCCCTGCTCTGGTTCCCTCCTCTACAAATGAACTTGTTTCCCTCTTCAGAGTCATTAAAGTTTTCTGCACCCCCACATCTGCTTCCACATAACCCTTTTCTTGGGGACATCATTGTCTCATATTGCCAAGGAAGAATGGCGTTGCCTTGGGTGGTGGGGAATAAGGTGGAGGCAGAAGCAGAAGAGTAAGGGAAGAGTGGGACACAGGGCAATGGGTCTCTTCCAGTCACTGTCTCTTGGAGCTGAGGCAGATATTCCCCAACTCCTCCACAGCCAGTGGGTATCAGGCCCTGTATTCCAGCATCTCTGCTCACATAAGATCCCCTGGCCTCAGAGCATGTCGTGCAGCAGGGAGATGGACCACTGCTTTCCCTTAGAGAGGAGCCCGGTGCTGCTGGGTGTTCTGAGGGGTCAGCAGCTCAGAAGCCTGTGTGGAAGGGAATTCCTGGTGCTCTGGATAGCCCTGTGCTGGGGAAAGAACGTCAGTCAGAAGATGGCCCCAAAGGATGTAGAAATGATGATGGTATGAGAAAAAGCCTTCAAAACAGCTCCTGAGCTGCTTCTCTTCATCCTCCCTTTTGTCCTTAAAATGAGGGAGCATGGCCTGCACCCAAGGGCAAGGGTAGTAAGGACAGGTCACATATTCATCCAAAAAGTTCCCTGCACAGCCCAGGAGTTACACAGATGTGCAGGGCTAAGAAGACTCATAAGTTGATGTTGAAACCAGCCCGGCCATGCCACACCTGAGGGCACTCATGTCTCTCACACAACCCCAGCTCCCATCAGAAAAAGCAGCCTGGTGACCTGAGAGTCTTTCAGCACCTTCTCTTTCCTCTCAGGCCACTGACACTGTCCCCTCCTGGAAGAGGATCTTGTCCTGCAGATCCCTGGGTGTAGAGGGGAAGCAGCGCTGCCAGGGAACACCTGAGCGCTCCATTTCCCCCCCCTCAGCCTTGCACAGACACATCCCCTCCCTCTCCTGGGTTCTTGCACAGCCAAGGAAGCTCCCTGCACCACGGTGTCACGCACAGCACAGAGGTACAAGGCACTGTCAGAGACCTCGACTTCCTCCAGCTGCAGGAGGCTGTATTTCCCCGTGGTTTTCAGCTCAGTGGTGAAACGGCCACTGCACTTGCGGCCAGCTCTTGCCTGATAGGAGACCAACTGGGGAGCTTGGCCTTTCCTCTGCTGGTACCAGAGCAAGCCCTGAAAGTAGGAGCTCTGGTATGTGCAGGTTATTTGGAAGTCACTGTAACTTCTCCTTCTTGCTGGGTGACAGTGGTCTGTCCCATGGTGCCTGGAAGAAATCAAGAGGCAGTCACTCTGCAAGGAAAAGCTCTGAGATGCAAAACAAGAGCAGATGCAAAATGTCAGTGGAGAGGACTCCCTGTGCCTTTCTCTGCAGCGAGTGCCATAGATAAGAACAGCAAGATGGTCAGTGTCTTTGGGCGGGAACCCTGAGACCTCAGCTCAGCTTGGGTCCCACAGCACAATAACACCAATTCCCTCCCACGGGGATACCCCCAGAGGAGAGCTGTGCTTTCACCCAGGTCTTTGGTCACTGCTCTCCTGCTGCCTGGAGTCTCCAGGGAACAGCTTGTAGTGTCTGGCCCTCCTGTGATGGCCCCAGGACACCTCCAGAGAGGTGAGAGATCAAAGGGAACTGCAGTGGGAAGTTTCATCCTTCCCACCACTCCCTGTCCTCTCAGGAGATTCCAAGGTCAGGGAAGGGAGGGAAAAGGAAGTCGAGGCACTGCATACTTGCAGGAGGAATGGATGGTCTGGGCAAGCTGCATGGCATGCAGGAGAGTCCAGGAGAGAGACTGGGAGACCCTAAGAGTGTGAGTAGGATGAGAGAGCTCTCGTGTCCCTGCATCAACTTGCAAACCCCCTGTGCATCAGAAAATGTGTACTGCTGAGATAGAAAAGAGCTTCTGCAATGACAAGGCTGTGAAACACTGGGCCAGCACAGATGAGAAGAGAGAGTTAGCGAGAGGTGGATGGTTGGCAAGAGAAAAGGAAGGCAAGCAGTCTGTGATGGTCAGGAGAGGAGCTGTTTCTTCTTGGTCTCCTCTTTTCTATCAGTAGCAGTATCTTGAGAAAGCAAGTGCAAAACCACAGTTGAGATCTGGTGATCCCAACATTTGTCCATAATTCAAGAGCAGCTCCTGCAGAGATCTGTTGAGGGGGTGAGGGTCTGCTGGGAAGAAGAGGAATCCTGCCTCCAGTCAAAGCCAATGCTTACCCAGTGGTTGCCTCAGGAAGGCAGCGAGGACGAGATATCTGAGGCGCATGTTGAGACCGATCCTCCTGCGTGTGTGAGAGAGACTCAGAAAACCCACACGTCCCCACCAAGAGCCCTGAGAGAGCAGAGCTGCCGGAAATGACTCTGCAGGGGGAGCAAAGAATGAAATGGGGAGGAGAAAGTACTAAGAATAGCATGACTCAAATGCCTGTGCTGTTGTCTTCTTTCTTTGTGTTGCTCCTGCAGCCAACATGTTCTGCCTTTTCAAGGTGAGGGCTTAAAGGGAGACAGGTCTGCACCTGGTGACCCACCTCTCTGACACATCTACCTGTGCAACACCTTGGGAGACTCTCCTTCCCTGAGGCCTCTGTCTTCTCTCTCTTCATCCTCAGGCCCTTGGCTGGGATCAGAGCGGAGCCAAAGGGGATTCTTCACTGTCCTCAGGGGAAGGGGAGTGTGGGACACAGTGCTGTAGGCGCCTCCAGAGCCAGTGACCTGCCTGGCTTTGTCTCTCCCTAGAAATGTCCTCTTGAGCATGTCCTGTGGCTGGTGAGCCTGATCAGCTGTGTTTCAAATTAGTAGCCTGGGGATGGCAGCCGGCTGATGAGAAGCTAAAAGCCTCCTCTTGGGGTTGGACATTCCTCTTTGTCTACCTGGAGTTTTGCTGGGAGTTAGCCTGGCAGAAGATGACCTTGAAGTCTTGCACAATTCCTGTGCAGAGGGTAGAGGGAAGCAGGAGGGAGTGATGGCAGGAATAGAGGCTGGGGCTGCTGCCCAAGTGTCCCACATATTTTTTTTTACATCTTTCATATTTAAAAAAAAGAAAACCAAACAATCAAAAACCCAACAAAAGAAAGCAAAATAGAATAGAATAGAATAGAAATTATACACTGTTGTCCCAAGTGGATTTATGGGGTTTATTTTTGTTTTCTTGAGGAATTTAAAGTCAGCCCAAAGTGGCCAGAAACTTTCTAAATTCCTGCTTTTATGCACAGACGAGTTGCAGACCATCTTTCCATTGTGGAAGGTGACCTGCTGAAACGCTGCAGGAAAGTGCTGGGCCCACTGAAATTCCTGAAGGGACACTTCTCTGGAAACAGAACCTGTTGTAAACATAGGATGTTTACCCCAAGTCAGACACACCACCTCCTTCTGGCTGCAGGACATCTAGTACAGGCCTCTTCATCACTGACCTCTACTTCCCAACCCTGCAGGTATTCAGGTCACCACTTTGCCTGCGGAGGATTCCTTCCAGAAGAGTGAGAAGAGAGGATCATCTTATAAACTCAGGGGTATCTCTGTCTAAAAGGGAATAAAACCCCTTGTGGGATGAAGTTGAAAAGTTTTCTGGATTGTGCATGACATGGGCATGACAGAGGAGAGAGAAGATACGGGCAAAGAGAAAGGACCACAGCAGCTTGTCCTGGAGCAAACATGGGAAGACAGATGGTGAGAGGAATGAGAGGAGCCAGTATCATGTGACCATGTGTCTGATGCATGCATTGGCCTGGCCATGCCTGTTGCTCTGCCTTGTTTGTCCACCTGCCAGTACTTCCCTGTAGACACAGTTATCAAGTCCAGATGGGACATGGAGCAGGGCTGATCCTTCACTCTGTGCCTCTGCCCATGGACTTTGACAACCTCTGTCCATGGAGCACCACAGTCTCTTCCCAGAGGCCTCCTGCCAGCTCTCACTCCCCTCAGACCTCCACCCCTCAGGGCAACTCAGCCCATCTCTCTCTGACTCACTCAGCCAGTAGGGTCCTGGCATCCCTTGAGGCTGCGCTCAGTGTGTCCAGGGCAAGCGTTTCCCCTGTCTCCTGGGCCTCAATTCCAAAGGTGCTGACTCCTGCCAAAGGAGCTCCTGGTGTCACCACAGAGCCCCTGTGGGGAGCGTTTGAAGGTGCCTGTGCTCTCGACAGCCCCCTCTGCTGCCGCTGTGGAGCTTGAACTCCTGACTCCATGGGAATCCCGAGCGGGACTCCCGGGGCTGCGGAGACTGTGGGGGCTGGAGGGTCCCGGTGCCGGTGGTTCGGGGGAAGCGCCCCGGGGCGCGGGGCCGGGCGGAGCGGCAGCGCCCCCCTGTCCCCCCGGCCCCGACACACACGCCCGGTCCCGCCCGCGGCGGTTCCTGCCCGGCCGCAGCCCCGGCTCCTCTCCCCGTGTCTCGCAGGGCGCAGTAATACACCGCCGCGTCCCCGCGCCGGGGCCGGTCGAGCCGCAGGGCGCTGGACCGGCGGTCTGCCGCCACCCGCAGCCAACCCGGCGGGGACCTCACTGCTTTATCTCCGGTGACACCGGTGACAATGTGATGCGGTGCCCGGTCTGGAAGCTGACGGTACCATTGAACATTCACGTTCCCTTGAATGCCGGGGTGAGAGCAGTTGATGCTGATGGCGGTGCCCTCGGTGGTCTCTGCCGACGGTTCCTGCTGCACCTGGGCTCTGCCCGCAGCCACAGCCGAGGAATAAAAGACAACCCGCTCACAATTAAGTTTCTGCCCAGCCCTGCCTGCTGTTTCCTGGAACAAATCACCCAGAAGCAGGGAGGATTAAACAGAGGTAATCAGAATTTTTTCCAGGGGATTTCAGCATGTGCACTAATGGAAATGTCCATTAATAGTTGGAGGGGAATTGTGTGCGTGCATGACAGTGGAAGGGTGGAGTCATTGAAGCAAAAAAAGAAAGTAGGAAGGGGGAAGGAATGACTCCATGAGTTATATGGAAAGACACAGATGAATAGAGCTCTAACAGATGAACCTACTCTGACAGACTTTATAGACTCTTCCCACAGTCAGTGAAGAGACTTCAGCACACACACAGGACTTATCCCGTCCCAGAACACAAGTCCATGGGAAATTGAATGAATCATTTTTCTGGAGACACTAATCCTGCAGTTAACCAGTGGTGGTCTCTGAACTCCCCAGCCAGCTTAAGGTCACAGCAGGGCCTGCTTTACCTGGTCACATCTACATGGCTTGCTTTGCCATATGACCAGAAGTGAACCCACAGACTGTCCTACCAGAGATTACAAGCACCTCTAATCCATGGCTGAACCCCAGATCCATGTCCCTGGTACTCAGGGACAGATGGAGAGCAGGGAAAGGGCTTTTGTTGGGGTGAGAGGGATGAAGCTAGGCGTGCAACTCTCATCAGCTGCATCTCTGGAACTCACTGAGTGCAGATCAGTCTGTTTGTGGGCAGAAGAGCAACGGAGTCACCAGCTCTTTGGCTTTCCCTGTGCAAGCCACGGGGTCAGTCCCTCCACTCACAACACAGGCTTCGTGTTCCTTTCATTCAGTACCTGTTTAAAGTCTCAGCCCCTGCCTGGCACATCACCAGGCCTGTGAAGAGCAGAGGCCCATTTGCCATTGGCTTGGGCATGAGGGAGGGGTGCGTCCCACTCCAGGCACCACTGGCACTGCATTGGAAACATGCACTCAGGGATGGGCACCGGGAGGTGGGCAGGATTCCTCAACCTTCTCCTTGCCCAGAAAGCAATCCCCATCCTTTGAACTCTCTAGAGCTGGGGAGAGCAGCTGTGTCCTGGCCTGGAGAGGCAGGGAGCGGAGACTGCCAGCCATGCTGAGGAGCTCCCAATACTCTGGTACTCTGAATTCAACTACGGATCCAAGTTGGAGTGAAACTGTTCTTGTTGGGGGCCTGCAATGGTCAGGAGATTTAGAGGGGCAGGAGAAAGAGGGGTCAGGAAGCAGGAGCTGATAGTGTCCTCTTCCCTGGACAGATCTCCAGCAAACTGGTGCCATCACCACTCAGCCGCACTTGGGCTCCTGCAGACCCTGGGAACCTGCTGCTCTGTGGTGCCCATGGACAGAGCCGTGGACAGTATCCCAGCCATAACCAGCACATTCCCTCCTGAGAAGGGACACACAAGATACAGACACACAGGCTCAGGCACACCAGCATGGAATCAGGCACAAAATTATGATCCCATGTGAATTCAAAAAAACTGGCTGCTTATAATACACCCAAGAGAAGAAGACACATAGGAACACCATGATCCATGGACTCTCTGACTCTCTCACTTCCCTGGGAATCAGGCAGTGTTAGACAGGATGGAGTCAACACCTGTCAAGACAACACATACATGTGGAGAAGCAGCAACATATCACCATTGGGATGAGCTGAGGAGGGATGGAAAGAGAAGGACATGGCAGGTCCTCATGCACAAGAGTCCATGGCTGGAGCTTCCTTCACACAACCATAACAGCGTGACCCAGGCTATTGTCATCTAAACCAACCCAGCATTTGAGTTGATTCTTCTGCTTGCACTGTTGCATTCCTGCCCTAGAAATCCTGGGGTCTTTCATCACTGTGCTCAGAAGAAGCTTTGATTGTGGAATGGGCATGGCACAAACCTGGAAATGAAAAGGCAGTGTTGGAAACAAAAGCACAGCCCATATCATTAGCTACAATGGGTTGCATTCAAGATGAGCTTGTCAGAAAATTGTTACCTCTGCAAAGGGCACCTCTGCTCCTGCAGCAATGAAGGGCAGGTATAAAAGCCAGCACAGGTCCCTGTTCTCTCATCCACTTCTCTGGCCTCCTTCTCTTTGGGAACCAGGTGAGTCTGAAGCTCTTTTTTCCCCTCTTCCAAAGTGAGATCTCTTCTTGATGTACTTTTCATCTGATATTGGCTCTCTCCTGTCCTTTGGTTTGCATTTTCTTTTCATGATAGAGGGAAGAAGGGAGAAGGTCTGCTTAGAGAGAATATAAGATTTGGATGATGGGGCTATTCGTTTATGTTATAGAAGACACCGTCCATGGGCCAGGCTGCTCTTTGTAGGGTGATGAAGGCTGTGTGTCTCCTGCCTGAGATTCCAGCTCCTCACCCAGAAGCAGCCTTGGCTCCTTTGTGACAGGAAAACGAGGATGCTTCTCACCCACCCTTGTGTTCTGCTTCCTCCCTGTTCTTCTCCCAGCTGCACCTCCAGCCTCAAGACATGTCCTGCTGCAACCAGTGCCTGCCCTGCCGGCCCTGCGGCCCGACCCCACTGGCCAACAGCTGCAACGAGCCCTGTGTCAGGCAGTGCCAGAACTCCACCGTCGTCATTGAGCCTCCTGCTGTGGTGGTGACCCTGCCCGGCCCCA
>NW_015091417.1:0-288 GCF_001431845.1 Calidris pugnax | reverse complement strand
GGGCTAAAAGGGACCCTTCTCCATTAGGGGAGGAGTTTGAGGTTGGGACACCCTTGCAGTGGTTCCTCATTTGACGACCATCTCATGGAGCTGAGGGGCCCACAAATGCCCAGGAAGGCAGGAAGATCTGAGGTGGTGGAAGCCCCAGGAGCTCCTAAGGGAGGTTCAGTGGCTTTGTTTCCCTCTTTGGACTCATTAAAGTTCTGCTGCATTCAAGCCTGGCCTCCATGTCGTCCTTCCCTCTGTGGACACTCTCCAGGCATCCAAGGAGAAAGGTGTTGCTCTGGG
>NW_015091416.1:1039-3394 GCF_001431845.1 Calidris pugnax | reverse complement strand
GGGGGGGGGTCCAGGAGTCCGGGCACCCCCTTTTTCCACGCCCTCGACCCCCCCCAAAAGGGACCCAGGCGTTTTGGGGGGACCCAAGGGTCTGGGCACCCCCTTTTTCCACCCCCTCAACCCCCCCCTGAAAGGGACCCAGGCATTTTGGGGGGCACCCAGGCTTTTGGGGGGGCACCCAGGCTTTTGGGGGGGCACCCAGGAGTTTGGGGGGACCCAAAATGGAGGGATCCAAGAGTTTGGGGGGCACCCAGGCTTTTGGGGGGCACCCAGGCAGAGTTTGGGGGGCACCCAGGATTTTGGAGGGCACCCAGGATTTTGGAGGGCACCCAGGCTTTTGGGGGGGCACCCAAACAAGAGCCCTCAGGCCTTGACGGAGACGAAGGGTTGAGGGTGGGAGGGCAACAAAATGGCGTCCCCCCAGATTTTTGGGGTCGAGCGGCCCAACTTGGGAGGGCCCCCCCCGCCCCCAAAAAATTTTTAAGGGCCCTTTTTTGGGGGTTTTTTCCCCCAATTTAAGGGCTCACACTGGACGTCGAGGGCCAAGGAGGCCTGGAAGGCCAGGCTGGTGTTGGCGAAGGCCACTTTGCAGGCCAAGCGGCGGCCTCCATCTTCCCGCCGAGGCCTAAACTTGAGGGAGGCCAAGATGGAGGCGTCTCCGGCCTGGTCTTGGCGGGTTTCTTTTTGGGAAATTTCGGGGAGTTCTTCCGTCCCTTCCCACTCGATTTGGGGGCGCAGGTGGGGACAATTATCGGGGACCCGGCACCGAAGTTCCACCTCCGTCCCCGCCACCATTTCGGGGGGAATTTCCAACTCCGGTTCCTCTGAGGTGGAAGGGGAAGGAGAGAGAAAATGGCGGGTGAGGGAAGAAGGAAGAAGAAGAGAAAAGGGTTTGGGGAACCCCCAAAAAAGGGGATTCTCTCCCCAAGAGGATCCTCCACCCAAAGGGGGGACCCTACCCGAAAGGATTCAGGCCTCTGGGAGCCCCAAAAAGGGGACCCCAGGCTTCTGGGACCCCCAAATTGGGGACCCCCCTCCCCAAAGGGCACCCTGGGACCCCTAAAATGGCAACCCAGCCCCCCAGGGCTACCAAATTGGGGGTGGTGGCTACCCAAATCACTCTCCCCCAAAGGCACCCAGGACCCCCAAATTGGAGACCCCCTCCCCAAAAGGGACCCTGGGACCCCTAAATGGGGGGATCCAGACCTCCAGGACCCCTAAAATGGCAATCCAACCCTTTAGGGCTACCAAATTGGGGGTGGTGGCTACCAAATTTGGGTCTGGGCCACCCAAATCCCCCTCCCCGAAACCACCCAGGACCCCCAAATTGGAACCCCCTCCCCACGGCGACCCTGAGACCCCTAAAATGGGCGAACCCCAGCACCCAGGACCCCTAAAATGGCCACCTAGCCCCCCGGGCTACCAAATTTGGGGTGGTGGCCACCAAAATCCCCTCCTCCAAAGCCACCCAGGACCCCCAAATTGGAACCCCCTCCCCAAAGGGACCCTGGGACCCCTAAATTGGGGGACCCAGACCTCCAGGACCCCTAAAATGGCTACCCAACCCTTTAGGGCTACCAAATTGGGGGTGGTGGCTACCAAATTTGGGTCTGGGCCACCCAAACCCCCCTCCCCGAAACCACCCAGGACCCCCAAATCGGAACCCCCTCCCCAAAAGGGACCCTGGGACCCCTAAATTGGGGGATCCAGACCTCCAGGACCCCTAAAATGGCCACCCAACCCTTTAGGGCTACCAAATTTGGGTTGGTGGCTACCAAATTCCCCCCCAAAAAACTCACCCAGCACCCTGAGGACGGCGTGCTCGGAGAAGCTGTACTGGTTGTAACCCCCTAAATCGCCCCGAAAATAATATTTGCCGGCCAATTCCGGGCTGAGGTTGCCCAAAAGGAGGGAACAGTCGCGGGCAAACGGATCTCCCGTTAAACTAGCCCGGCCGGTAAAACTTTCGTGGACTACCCCCCCCCGCGAACGGGCTACCACGGGGGGGTAATTTTTGGGATAAGGGCTCCCGAAATACCACAACCCGTGGACGGTGGCCGGGCGAAGTTCCTCCGGGTAGCCAAAGCGGCAAGTGATGGCCACGCACGTCCCCGAGAGGCCGGCGACTTCCGGGGGCATCCAAGCGGCCCACGGGCCACCTCGAGTGCCTGCGGGGGCGAGTGGGCTAGTAAAGGGGGGTGGGGGCTAGTAAAGGGGAGTGGGGGCTAGTGGGGCTAGTAACAGGGGTTGGGGGGATTTGGGCTAGTAAGGGGGGTTTGGGGCTACTGATGGAGATTTGGGGCTACTAAAGGGGGTTTGGGGCTAGTAAAGGGGGTCTGGGGCTACTGGGGCTAG
>NW_015091416.1:0-553 GCF_001431845.1 Calidris pugnax | reverse complement strand
TAAAGGGGGTCTGGGGGCTACTGAGTGGGATGATGGGGGCCTACTAATGGAGGGTTTGGGGGGCTGCCAGTCCCAGTTCCTCCCAGTCCTCCCAGTCCTCCCACTCCCTCCCACTCCCTCTCAATCCCCTCCCAGTCCTTCCCAGTCCCTCCCAGTGCCCCCCAGCTCCCTCCCAGTATATCCCTGTCCCTTCCAATCCCCTCCCAGTATATCCCAGTATATCCCAGTCCATCCCAGTCCCTCCCAGTGCCTCCCAGTCCCCTCCCAGTATATCCCAGTCCCTCCCAATCCCCTCCCAGTATATCCCAGTATATCCCAGTTCCTCCCAGTCCCTCCCAATCCCTTCCCAGTATATCTCAGTATATCCCAGTGCCTCCCACTCCTCTCCCAGGCCCTCCCAGTCCCTCCCAGTATATCCCAGTCCCTCCCAGTACCTGGGGGCAGGGCCACCAGCAGCAGCAGGGCCGTGGGGAGGGCGGCGGCCACCGGCCTCATGGTGGGGACTGGGGGGACACTGGGGTCAGACCAGTATCCACCAGTATCCACCAGTATC
>NW_015091415.1:23992-26292 GCF_001431845.1 Calidris pugnax | reverse complement strand
GGGGTCGTTCCCCCTTTGGGGGGTCAGTGCCCCCTCGGGGGGGTCATTGTCCCCCCGGGGGGGTCCCCACGTCCCTGTCCCCCCCCCAGGAGACGCTGCGGACGGCGCTGGCGGTGGGGGCCGACCGGGCGGTGCTGGCTGAGGTGGGGGAGGGGGCGGCCCCCGGCCCCCGGGAGGTGGCGCTGGCTCTGGCCGGGCTGGTGGGGAGACTGGGACCCGACCTGGTGCTGCTGGGGAAGCAGGTGGGGCCCTATAGACACCTATAGATACCTATAGACACCTATAGAGACCCTATAGAGACCTATAGACTCCTATAGAGACCCTATAGAGACCCTAGAGATACCTATAGACACCAATAGAGACCCTATAGAGAGCCTAGAGGTACCTAGAGATACCTATAGAGAGTCTATAGACACCTATAGAGAGCCTGGAGATACCTATAGACACCTATAGACACTTATAGAGAGCCTAAAGAGAGCCTAGAGACACCTATAGAGAGCCAGAGATACCTATAGACACCCTATAGACACCTATAGAGAGCCTAAAGAGAGCCTAGAGACACCTATAGACACCTAGAGATACCTATAGAGACCCTATAGAGAGTCTAGAGATACCTATAGACACCTATAGATACCTATAGAGACCCAGAGATACCTATAGACACCCTATAGAGAGCCTAGAGGTACCTATAGAGAGCCAGAGGCACCTATAGAGACCCTATAGACACCTAGAGATATCTATAGACACCTATAGAGAGCCTAGAGATACCTGTGTTGGTGGCCACCAGCGTGGGGAGCAGGGCCTGAGAGGTGCTGGTCCCCCTGTGCTGGGCACTGGGGAGGCCCCACCTCGAGGGCTGGGTCCAGTTTTGGGTCCTTTACCATAAAAAAAGCCATTTTGGGGCTGGAGCGGGTGCAGAGAAGGGCGATGGGGCTGGTCTGGGGCACAAGTCTCCTGAGGAGCGGCTGAGGGAACAGGTTGGACAAGATGATCTTTAAGGTCCTTCCAACCTGGAAGATTCTGTGATTCTGAGGAAATTTTTTTACCCAAAAAGGGCTGTTAAGCCTTGGAAGGGGCTGCGACGGGGGGGGGAGGCCCCATCCCTGGGGGGGTTCAAAGGACGGGTGGATGTAGATATGTAGATGATATGTAGATATGTAGATGATATGTAGATATGTAGATATGGAGGGGTGGGTTAGTGGGTCAGTGATGGTGCTTTTTGTTCATTGTTGGGGGTGTTTATTTTTGCCAAAATTCGGCTGACGGTTGCACACGATGATCTCTGAGGTCCCTTCCGACCTGGAACATTCTGTGATTCTATAGACACCCTATAGACCCAGAGACACCTATAGAGACCCTAAAGAGACCCTAGAGATACCTAGAAACCCCTAGAGACCCTTATAGAGATCCTATAGACACCCCAGAGACACCTATGGACCCTATAGAGACCTAGAGATACCTATAGACACCCTATAGAGACCACTAGAGACCCTTATAGAGATCCTATAGACACCTAGGGACACCTAGAGACAACCTATAGAGACCCTAAAGACAGCCTATAGACACCTAGAGATACCTAGGGAACCTTATAGAGACCCCATAGACACCTATGGACCCTATAGAGACCTAGAGATACCTATAGACACCCTAGAGACACCTAGAGAGACCCTTATAGAGATCCTATAGATACCTAGGGACACCTAGAGACACCCTATAGACACCTAGAGATAGCTAGGGACCCCTATAGAGACCCCACAGACACCTATGGACCCTATAGAGACCCTATAAAGACCCTAGGGACCCCTATAGAAACCTAGAGATACCTATAGACACCTCAGAGACACCTATAGAGACCCTAAGGACTCCTATAGACCTATAGAGACCCCTATAGAGACCTCTAGGGACACTAGAGACCGCAGAGAGACCCCTATGGACCCCTATAGAGCTCCCATAGACCCCATAGACCCCTATAGAGCCCCCTATAAGCCCTAGAACCCTCCTACGGGCCCCTATGGATCCCCTATAGCGCTCCCCCCCCTCCAAAGAACCCCATAGATCCGGGGGGGAGCCCCGCGGCCCCTATAGGGCACCCTATAGCCCCTATATGTTCCCCCCAGGCCATCGATGACGACTGTAACCAGACGGCGCAGCTCCTGGCCGCCATCTTGGACTGGCCGCAGGTGAGCCCCGCCCACTTCCGGTCACGTGGGGGGTGACTGGGGGATGACGGGATAGCCCGCCCCCCTCCCGGCGCGGGGGGTGATGGGATAGTGGGGGTGTGTGCGGGGGGGGGGGCGGCC
>NW_015091415.1:12444-16122 GCF_001431845.1 Calidris pugnax | reverse complement strand
GGAGGGGGTGGTCCTGGGGGGGTCGTTCCCCCTTTGGGGGGTCAGTGCCCCCTCGGGGGGGTCATTGTCCCCCCGGGGGGGTCCCCACGTCCCTGTCCCCCCCCCAGGAGACGCTGCGGACGGCGCTGGCGGTGGGGGCCGACCGGGCGGTGCTGGCTGAGGTGGGGGAGGGGGCGGCCCCGGGACCCCGGGAGGTGGCGCTGGCTCTGGCCGGGCTGGTGGGGAGACTGGGACCCGACCTGGTGCTGCTGGGGAAGCAGGTGGGGCCCTATAGACACCTATAGATACCTATAGACACCTATAGAGACCCTATAGAGACCTATAGACTCCTATAGAGACCCTATAGAGAGCCTAGAGATACCTATAGACACCAATAGAGACCCTATAGAGAGCCTAGAGGTACCTAGAGATACCTATAGAGAGTCTATAGACACCTATAGAGAGCCTGGAGATACCTATAGACACCTATAGACACTTATAGAGAGCCTAAAGAGAGCCTAGAGACACCTATAGAGAGCCAGAGATACCTATAGACACCCTATAGACACCTATAGAGAGCCTAAAGAGAGCCTAGAGACACCTATAGACACCTAGAGATACCTATAGAGACCCTATAGAGAGTCTAGAGATACCTATAGACACCTATAGATACCTATAGAGACCCAGAGATACCTATAGACACCCTATAGAGAGCCTAGAGGTACCTATAGAGAGCCAGAGGCACCTATAGAGACCCTATAGACACCTAGAGATATCTATAGACACCTATAGAGAGCCTAGAGATACCTGTGTTGGTGGCCACCAGCGTGGGGAGCAGGGCCTGAGAGGTGCTGGTCCCCCTGTGCTGGGCACTGGGGAGGCCCCACCTCGAGGGCTGGGTCCAGTTTTGGGTCCTTTACCATAAAAAAAGCCATTTTGGGGCTGGAGCGGGTGCAGAGAAGGGCGATGGGGCTGGTCTGGGGCACAAGTCTCCTGAGGAGCGGCTGAGGGAACAGGTTGGACAAGATGATCTTTAAGGTCCTTCCAACCTGGAAGATTCTGTGATTCTGAGGAAATTTTTTTACCCAAAAAGGGCTGTTAAGCCTTGGAAGGGGCTGCGACGGGGGGGGGAGGCCCCATCCCTGGGGGGGTTCAAAGGACGGGTGGATGTAGATATGTAGATGATATGTAGATATGTAGATGATATGTAGATATGTAGATATGGAGGGGTGGGTTAGTGGGTCAGTGATGGTGCTTTTTGTTCATTGTTGGGGGTGTTTATTTTTGCCAAAATTCGGCTGACGGTTGCACACGATGATCTCTGAGGTCCCTTCCGACCTGGAACATTCTGTGATTCTATAGACACCCTATAGACCCAGAGACACCTATAGAGACCCTAAAGAGACCCTAGAGATACCTAGAAACCCCTAGAGACCCTTATAGAGATCCTATAGACACCCCAGAGACACCTATGGACCCTATAGAGACCTAGAGATACCTATAGACACCCTATAGAGACCACTAGAGACCCTTATAGAGATCCTATAGACACCTAGGGACACCTAGAGACAACCTATAGAGACCCTAAAGACAGCCTATAGACACCTAGAGATACCTAGGGAACCTTATAGAGACCCCATAGACACCTATGGACCCTATAGAGACCTAGAGATACCTATAGACACCCTAGAGACACCTAGAGAGACCCTTATAGAGATCCTATAGATACCTAGGGACACCTAGAGACACCCTATAGACACCTAGAGATAGCTAGGGACCCCTATAGAGACCCCACAGACACCTATGGACCCTATAGAGACCCTATAAAGACCCTAGGGACCCCTATAGAAACCTAGAGATACCTATAGACACCTCAGAGACACCTATAGAGACCCTAAGGACTCCTATAGACCTATAGAGACCCCTATAGAGACCTCTAGGGACACTAGAGACCGCAGAGAGACCCCTATGGACCCCTATAGAGCTCCCATAGACCCCATAGACCCCTATAGAGCCCCCTATAAGCCCTAGAACCCTCCTACGGGCCCCTATGGATCCCCTATAGCGCTCCCCCCCCTCCAAAGAACCCCATAGATCCGGGGGGGAGCCCCGCGGCCCCTATAGGGCACCCTATAGCCCCTATATGTTCCCCCCAGGCCATCGATGACGACTGTAACCAGACGGCGCAGCTCCTGGCCGCCATCTTGGACTGGCCGCAGGTGAGCCCCGCCCACTTCCGGTCACGTGGGGGGTGACTGGGGGATGACGGGATAGCCCGCCCCCCTCCCGGCGCGGGTGTGCGGGGGGGGGGGGCGGCCTTACTGGGAGGGCCCCAGTCTGTACTGGGAGGGCCCCAGTCCGGACTGGGAGGCCTCAGGCCGTACTGGGAGGCCCCCAGTGCTTACTGGGAGGCTGCGGGGTGTACTGGGAAGGGTCTAGGTCATACTGGGAAGGTCACAGTTCGAACTGGGGCACTGGGGGTGCGGGGGGGTCTCCCAGTTTGGCACTGGGGGTCTCCCAGTTCAGTACTGGTGCCCCAGTCTGGCACTGGGTGTCCCAGTTTGGTACTGGGTGTCTCCCAGTGCCCTTTGAGGGTCTCCCAGTCCCTCCTGGGGTCTCCCAGTTCTGTACTGGTGTCCCAGTTCAGTACTGGGGCTGTCCCAGTTTGGCACTGGCTGTCCCGGTTTGGCACTGGCTGTCTCCCAGTCCCTGCTGGGTGTCCCAGTTTGATACTGGGGGTGTCCCAGTCCCTCCTGGGGTGTCCCAGTTTGGTACTGGGTGTCTCCCAGTGCCCTTTGAGGGTCTTGCAGATCCTACTGGGTTCTCCCAGTCCCTCCTGGGGTCTCCCAGTCCCTGCTGGGTGTCCCAGTTTGGCACTGGGTGTCCCAGTTTGTCACTGGTCCCATTTCCCCCCCCAACAGGGCACGTTCGCCTCGGGGGTGTCCCTGGAGGGGGGCTGGGTACTGGGTGTCCCAGTTTGGCACTGGGGGTCCCAGTTTGGTACTGGGTGTCTCCCAGTTGGGTACTGGTGTCCCAGTTTGTCACTGGTCCCCATTTCCCCACAGGGCACGTTCGCCTCGGGGGTGTCCCTGGAGGAGGGGGGCTGGGTGCGGGTGTCCCAGTTCGGTACTAGTTGTCCCAGTTCGGTACTGGGTGTCTCCCAGTCCCTTGTGGGGTCTCCCAGTCCCTGCTGGGTGTCCCAGTTTGGCACTGGGGGTCTCCCAGTTTGGCACTGGGTGTCCCAGTTCATTACTGGTCCCCATTTCCCCACAGGGCACCTTCGCCTCGGGGGTGTCGCTGGAGGAGGGGGGGCTGCGGGTGCAGCGGGAGGTGGACGGGGGGCGGGTGTCCCAGTTGGGTACTGGGTGTCTCCCAGTCCCTCCTGCAGTCTCCCAGTTCATTACTGGGTGTCCCAGTTCGTTACTGGTCCCATTTCAGGGCACCTTCGCCTCGGGGGTGTCGCTGGAGGAGGGGGGGCTGCGGGTGCAGCGGGAGGTGGACGGGGGGCGGGTGTCCCAGTTGGGTACTGGGTGTCTCCCAGTCCCTCCTGCAGTCTCCCAGTTCATTACTGGGTGTCCCAGTTCGTTACTGGTCCCATTTCAGGGCACCTTCGCCTCGGGGGTGTCCCTGGAGGAGGGGGGGCTGCGGGTGCAGCGGGAGGTGGACGGGGGGCGGGTGTCCCAGTTGGGTACTGGGTGT
>NW_015091415.1:11645-11989 GCF_001431845.1 Calidris pugnax | reverse complement strand
CCCCCCCCCGCTCCCACGCACCCCCCAATCATGCCCCGCTGTGGCGCCCCCTATGGGCGCTCCCGCCTTGCCCCTTCCTCTCGGCCAGCCAATGGCAGAGCGAGGACGGGTGCGGCGGCGGTCTCCATTGGCCGGCGTCCGGGGTGGGCGGGGCCGAACGGGCGGCCAATGGGGCGGCTCCTCTGTGCCGCGGCGGTGCTGCGGGGCTGTGAGAGGAGGCTCCTGATTGGCTGCGTCTGGGCGGGGAGTGCGTTTCCCCCCCGGGGGGGGGGTTAGTTGCCCCGGGGGGGGGCTTAGTTGCCCCCACAGCGGCCATTTTGCCCCCAGGGGGGGGGGATTGCCCC
>NW_015091415.1:10324-11619 GCF_001431845.1 Calidris pugnax | reverse complement strand
CCCCCAAATAAAGGTGTGGCTGCTTGATGACGTCATCATGAATAGGGGCGGGGCTCGGGGTTTAATGGGGGGGGTTAATGAGGGTTGGGGGGGTTTAATGGGGAGGGGGAACCAGTATGAACCGGTTTGGGACCAACGGGGGACCAGTTTGGCCATTTGCTCCGGGGGGGGCTTTCCCCCCAGGAGGGGCTTTATTTGCCCCAGGGGGGTGAGGGGGGGTTTAGTTGCCCCGGGGGGGGGTTTAGTTGCCCCCACAGCGGCCATTTTGCCCCCAGGGGGGTGGGATTGCCCCCCAGAGGGGTCTCTATTTGCCCCTGGGGGGGTTTATTTACCCCGGAGGGGGGATTTCCCCCCAGGAGGGGCTTTAGTTGCCCTGGGGGGTGATTATTTGCCCCAAAGGGTGGTTATTTACCCCGGGGGGGTGGGATTGTCCCCTGGAGGGTCTTTATTTACCCCATCCAGGGGTCCCAGTACGTCCCAGTTCGGCTCCAGTGGCTCCCAGTATCTCCCAGTCCGGCCCCAGCCTCGCAGTCGGCGGCGCCCCGTTGCCGAGCAACGCCTCGCCCCGCCCCCCCAGGGCCGTCACTCAACGCCGCCGCCCAATCAGGGGCGAGGAAGGGGCGGGGACAGTCTTTATTTACCCCAAAGGGCTGATTATTTGCTCCGGGGGGGGGCTTTCCCCCCAGGAGGGGCTTTATTTGCCTCAGGGGGAGGATTTTCCCCCTGAAGGGTGGTTATTTTCCCCCTGAAGGGTGGTTATTTGCCCCAGGGGGGTGGTTATTTGCCCCAGGGAGGTAATTACTTGCCCCAGGGGGAGGATTTTTCCCCAGAGGGTCTTTATTTTCCCTGGGGGGACAGTTATTTGCCCCAAGGTGTGTGTTTCCCCTCCTGTGTCCCCTTTTGCCCCGGGGGGGTGGGTATTTGCCCCAGGGGGTGGTTATTTTCCAAAGAGAGTGTTATTTGCCCCAGGGTGTGTATCCCCCCCCCGTGTCCCCTTTTGCCCCAAGGGGGTGGTTATTTTCCCTGGGGGGTTGGTTATTTGCCCCAAGGGGTGTGTGTATCCCCCCCCCGTCCCCCTGTTGCCCCGGGGGTGGTTATTTGCCCCATGGTCTGTGTCCCCCTCCCTGTTGCCCCGGGGGGTGGTTATTTGCCCCGGGGGGTGTTTATTTGCCCCATGGTGTGTGTCCCCCCCCCCAGCTCCGCCTGAACAGCATCAAGAAGCTGTCCACAATCGCGCTGGCGCTGGGGGTGGAGCGCACCCGGAGCGAGCTGCTGCCCTTCCTCACCGGTAACGG
>NW_015091415.1:7601-9415 GCF_001431845.1 Calidris pugnax | reverse complement strand
CAGGACATCGGGGTGACCCCCCCCAACCCCTTTTTCTCTCCCCCCAGCCCCCCCTGGAGAGCTTGGCCACGGTGGAGGAGACGGTGGTGAGGGACAAGGCGGTGGAGTCTCTGCGGGCCGTGTCCCACGAACACTCCCCCCCGGACCTGGAGGGTCACTTCGTGCCCCTGGTGAAGCGCCTGGCGGGGGGCGACTGGTTCACGTCCCGCACCTCGGCCTGTGGCCTCTTCAGCGTCTGCTACCCCCGCGTCTCCAGCCCCGTCAAGGCCGAGCTGCGACAGTGAGTCACCCCCCCCGATGGCCCTCACCCGGCCCTGGTGGCCACAAGTCAACCCTGGTGGCTCCCAAGAGGGTCCTGGTTGGCCTTGGGTTCTTTGTGATGGACCCTTGGCCTGGTATTGGGCTTAGGGCTTGGTCGTGGTGGCCCCAAGGTGTCTTTGGTGGCCCCAAGGTGGCCTTGGTGGTCTTGGTTGGGTTTGGGTTGACCCCATGGTCTTCGTGTTGGGTGCTTGGGATGTTATTGGGGTTGTGTTTTGGTTGTAGTTGTCACACAACTTGTCGCCAAGGTGTCTTTGTTAGCCCCAAGGTGTCCTTGGTGGCCCCAAGGTGCCCTTGGTGGCCCTACATGGACTTCGTTGGGTTTGGGGTGACCCCGTGGTCTTCGCATTGGGTGCTCGAGATGTTATCGGGGTCATGGTTTGGTTGTAGTGGCCCCGTGAGCTGGCCTCAAGGTGTCTTTGTTGGCCCCAAGGTGCCCTTGATGGCCCCACACTATCTTTGGTGGCCTTGGTTGGGTTTGAGTTGACCCCATGGTCTTCGTGTTGGGTGCTCAGGATGTTATCAAGCTCGTGGTTTGGTCATGGTGGCCCCACAGCCTGTCGCCAAGGTGCCCATGGTGGCCCCAAGGTGTCCTTGGTGGCCCTACATGGACTTGGTTGGGTTTGGGTTGACCCCGTGGTTTTCGTGTTGGGTGCTCAGGATGTTATCGGGCTCGTGGTTTGGTTGTAGTGGCCCCACAGCCTGTCGCCAAGGTGTCTTTGGTGGCCCCACACCGTTCTTGGTGGCTCCATTTGGGCTTTGGTGGGACTTGGTTGGCTTTGGGTTGACCCCGTGGTCTTTGTGTTGTGTGTTTGAGATGTTATCATGTCATGGTTTGGTTGTAGTGGCCCCGTGGCCTGTCCCCAAGGTGTCTTTGTTGGCCCCACACCGTTCTTGGTGGCTCCACGTGGGCTTCGATGGGACTCGGTTGGGTTTGGGTTGACCCCACACTCTTCACGTTGGCTCCTCAGCACGTTTTTGGGGTTATGGTTGAGTCGTGGTGACCCCATGGTGTGTCCCCAACCCATCCCTGGTGTCCCCGACCCATCCCTGGTGTCCCCAACCCATCCTTGACGTCCCTCAAACCCCTCGAGCTCATCCCAGGCTCTTTGCGTTTGCCCCGTGGCCCCTTTTTGGCTCATTTTTGTCCTGTTCTGGACCCATCTCTGACCCGTGAGCTCTTGGGGGGTCCCCACCCGTCCCCCGACCCGTGGACCGTCCCCCCCAGGTACTTCCGCAACCTCTGCTCGGACGACACCCCCATGGTGCGCCGCGCCGCCGCCTCCAAGCTGGGGGAGTTCGCCAAAGTGCTGGAGCTGGAGCACGTCAAGAGCGAGATCATCCCCATGTTCTCCAACCTGGCCTCCGACGAGCAGGTCTGGGGGGGGAAATGGGGGGGTCCTGGGGCCCTGGGTCCTTCTGGGGGGGAACTGGGGGGTTCCTGGACCCATGGAGGGATCTGGGGGGGGGTTCCTGGACCCCTGGGTCCTTCTGGG
>NW_015091415.1:4130-6817 GCF_001431845.1 Calidris pugnax | reverse complement strand
AGGTGGGGCCACCACGGGGACACCCTGAGGGCATCTGGAGGGGGTTTGGGGACCCTTGGGGACACCTGTGGGGACACCATGGGGACATACGTTGGGGACACACGTTGGGGAGCTCCCTGAGGGCATCTGGAGAGGGTTTGGGGTCCCCTCAGAGGCGTTTGGGGACACCTGTGGGGACACCATGGGGGAATACATTGAGGGGACACAATGGGGATCCCCCTGAGGGCATCTGGAGAGGGTTTGGGGACCCCTCAGAGGCGTTTGGGGACACCATGGGGAATACTTGAGAGGGACACGTTGGGGACACGTTTGAGACCCCCCTTGAGGCCACCTGGAGATGTTCTGGGATCTCCTTGGAGACATCTGAGGATGCTGGGAGGAGATACTTTGGGGGGACACGTTGGGGAGGGATGTTGGGGGGGAGGGTTGGGGGCCACCCCTTGGGGACACCTTGGGGACACCCCCCAGGGGTGACCTTGGGTGACCTTTGCCCTTCACCCCCAGCTGCAACGCGCCGTGGGCCCCGAGATCACCAAGACGGACCTGGTGGGGGCCTTCCAGAGCCTGATGAAGGACTGCGAGGCCGAGGTGCGGGCGGCCGCCTCCCACAAGGTCAAAGGTCAGCAGATGCCACCACCCCCCCCTCGGTGTCACCTCCCCCCGACACGGTCCCCTCTGGCCTCCCCCCGCGTCACCGCGTCCCAGAGATGGTCTTCAAGGGGGGTTCCTGGAGACCCTTCACGTCCCCAGAGATGGGACTTGTGTCTCCAAGGAGGGTTCTTGGGTCCCCACGTCCCCAAAGAAGGTCCCTCGTGGCCACAAGGACCAACCCCAGGTCCCCACGTCCTCAAGGAACGTCCCTGGTGTCCCCAAGGAGGGTCCTCAGGCCCCTGCTGTCCCCAAGGATGGTCTTTTGTGTCCCCAAGGACCAACCCCAGGTCCCTAAGAAGGGTCGTTGGGTCCCCACGTCCCCAGAGAAGGTCCCTTGTGTCCCCAAGGGCCAACCCCAGGTCCCCTCATCCCCAAAGAAAGTCCCTTGTGTCCCCAAGGACCAATCCCAGGTCTCCATATCCTCGAGGAACGTCCCTGGTGTCCCCAAGGAGGGTCCTCAAGTCCCTGGTGTCCCCAAGGATGGTCTTTGGTGTCCCCAAGGACCAACCCCAGGTCCCCGAGGAGGGTCCCTGGTTGCCCCCGTGTCCCCACGTCCCCCAGGGGTGCTCCCCGGGGTCCCCCGTGTCCCCACCCCGTGTCACCGTGTCCCCTCCTCCCCCAGAGTTCTGTGAGAACTTGTCCCCCGACTGCCGGGAGGCCGTCATCATGGGCCAGATCCTGCCCTGCATCAAGGTGAGGGACACCTGGGGACAGCTTGGGGTGGTGGGACCCCATGGGGACGTCATGGGGTGGTGGGACTCTATGGGGACATCGTGGGGACGTCGTAGCGTGGTGGGACCCCGTGGGGATGTCGTGGGGTGGTGGGACCCCGTGGGGACGTCGTGGGGTGGGAGGAACGTGGGGGGGGACACGGGGGTGGTGGCATCACGGGGTGAACGTTGGTTTGTGTCAAGGTGTGGGGGTGCCTTGGGGTGGTGGGATGTCGTGGGGACACCCTGGGGACATCTTGGGGTGGTGGGATGTCACAGGGACTCCCTTGAGGACCTTCTGGGGTGGTGGGACGTCATGGGGGCACCCTGGGGACATCTTGGGGACCTTCTGGGGTGGTGGGACATGGTGGGGACACCCTGGGGACTCCCTTGAGGACCTTCTGGGGTGGTGGGACATGGTGGGGACACCTTGGGGACTCCCTTGGGGACCTTCTGGGGTGGTGGGACATCATGGGGACATCCTGGGGACATCTTGGGGTGTTGGGATGTCACGGGGACTCCCTTGGGGACCTTCTGGGGTGATGGGACATCATGGGGGCACCCTGGGGACATCTTGGGGACCTTCTGGGGTGGTGGGACGTCATGGGGACACCCTGGAGACTCCCTTGGGGACCTTCTGGGGTGGTGGGCCACCCTTGAGGACCTTCTGGGCTGGAGGAACATCCCGGGGCCACCTCAGAACGTCCCCACGTCCCGTCCCCTCGCCCCGGGGACCCCCCGTGGTGTCCCCCCCCAACCGTGGTGTCCCCCCGTGCCCACGTCCCCGCCGTGTCCCCAGGAGCTGGTGTCCGACGCCAACCAACACGTGAAGTCGGCGCTGGCCTCGGTCATCATGGGGCTGTCCCCCATCCTGGGCAAGGACAACACCGTGGAGCATCTGCTGCCGCTCTTCCTGGCCCAGCTCAAGGATGAGGTCAGGGGACATTTTGGGGACACTTTGGGGACATGGAGGGGGCCACCACCCCAAGGCCACCTCCCCCCGCCATCTCCCTCCCGGTGCCACCACCCCCAGGTGCCACCATCTCCTCCCGGTGCCCCATAGATGCCACCCCAGGTGCCACCACCCTGTAGGTGCCCTCTCCATAGATGCTCCCATCTCCTCCAGATGTTCTGCAGATGCCACCCCAGGTCCCCACCACCCCATAGATGCCACCATCCCAGGTGCCACCACCCCTGCCCTCCCCTCCCAGACCTTCATGGATGTCACCTTGAGGTTCCACCACCCCATAGATGCCACCACCTCTGTTCTCCTCTCCCAGGACCTCACCTCGAGGTGCCACCACCCCATAGATGCCCCCACTCCCC
>NW_015091415.1:1417-3991 GCF_001431845.1 Calidris pugnax | reverse complement strand
CCCCCCCGTGGTGTCCCCCCAGTGCCCCGAGGTGCGCCTCAACATCATCTCCAACCTGGACTGCGTCAACGAGGTGATCGGCATCCGGCAGCTCTCCCAGTCCCTGCTGCCGGCCATCGTGGAGCTGGCCGAGGACGCCAAGTGGCGCGTGCGCCTGGCCATCATCGAGTACATGCCCCTGCTGGCCGGGCAGCTGGTGCGTACTGGGAGCACTGGGAGGCACTGGGAGGGACTGGGAGCACTGGGAGGGCCATCATCGAGTACATGCCCCTGCTGGCCGGGCAGCTGGTGCGTACTGGGAGCACTGGGAGGCACTGGGAGGGACTGGGAGCACTGGGAGGGCCATCATCGAGTACATGCCCCTGCTGGCCGGGCAGCTGGTGCGTACTGGGAGCACTGGGAGGCACTGGGAGGGACTGGGAGCACTGGGAGGGCCATCATCGAGTACATGCCCCTGCTGGCCGGGCAGCTGGTGCGTACTGGGAGCACTGGGAGGCACTGGGAGGGACTGGGAGCACTGGGAGGGCCATCATCGAGTACATGCCCCTGCTGGCCGGGCAGCTGGTGCGTACTGGGAGCACTGGGAGGCACTGGGAGGGACTGGGAGCACTGGGAGGGCCATCATCGAGTACATGCCCCTGCTGGCCGGGCAGCTGGTGCGTACTGGGAGCACTGGGAGGCACTGGGAGGGACTGGGAGCACTGGGAGGGCCATCATCGAGTACATGCCCCTGCTGGCCGGGCAGCTGGTGCGTACTGGGAGCACTGGGAGGCACTGGGAGGGACTGGGAGCACTGGGAGGGCCATCATCGAGTACATGCCCCTGCTGGCCGGGCAGCTGGTGCGTACTGGGAGCACTGGGAGGCACTGGGAGGGACTGGGAGCACTGGGAGGGCCATCATCGAGTACATGCCCCTGCTGGCCGGGCAGCTGGTGCGTACTGGGAGCACTGGGAGGCACTGGGAGGGACTGGGAGCACTGGGAGGGCCATCATCGAGTACATGCCCCTGCTGGCCGGGCAGCTGGTGCGTACTGGGAGCACTGGGAGGCACTGGGAAGGGACTGGGAGGAGAGTAGGGGCTTCTATGGGGGCACTGGAAGCCACTGGGAGGGACTGGGAAGGACTGGGAGGGACTGGGAGGAGTCTGTTGGTTCCTACTGGGCAGGGTAGAGGTTTATACTGGTTTGTACTGGTTCATACTGGTTCATACTGGTTTTCCCTCCCCAGGGGGTGGAGTTCTTCGACGAGAAGCTGAACTCGCTCTGCATGGCCTGGCTGGTCGACCACGGTGAGCCCAGTCCCTCCCAGTACGGACCAGTATGGACCAGTATGGCCCAGTACAGACCAATTCCTCCCAGTACGGACCAGTACGGACCAGTACAGCCTGGCCCCCTCCCACTACGGACCAGTGCCCCCCCCCCATCCCCTCCCAATATGGCCCAGTCCCCTCCCAGTACAGCCCAGTGCCCCCAAATCCCCTTCCAGTACCCCCAGTCCCCTCCCAGTATGGACCAGTCCCCTCCCAGTATGGACCAGTTTCCTCCCAGTACATCCCAGTCCCCCCCTGTCCCCTCCCAATACATCCCAGTACGTACATCCCAGTACGATCCAGTCCCTCCCAGTATGGACCAGTACGGACCAGTCCCTTCCCAGTACATCCTAGTGCCCCCTATCTCCTCCCAGTATGATCCAGTCCCCCCCAGTCCCCTCCCAGTATATCCCAGTCCCCCGGGATATATGGGGGGCCACCAGTAACCTGGGAGTTACTGGGAGTTACTGGGGGTCCATGGGGAGTTACTGGGGGTCCATAGGGTGTTACTGGTCTCTAACTGGTCTCTAACTGGTGTTACTGGTCTCTAACTGGTCTGTTACTGGTCCCAGTTTACGCCATCCGTGAGGCCGCCACCAGTAACCTGCGGAAGCTGGTGGAGTTACTGGGAGTTACTGGGAGTTACTGGGAGTTCCTGGGGGTCCATAGGTGTCACTGGGTGTCTGACTGGTCTCTCACTGGTGTTACTGGTCTCTAACTGGTCTCTAACTGGTTCCCAGTATACGCCATCCGGGAGGCCGCCACCAGTAACCTGCGGAAGCTGGTGGAGTTACTGGGAGTTACTGGGAGTTACTGGGGGTCCATAGGTGTCACTGGGTGTCTGACTGGTCTCTGACTGGTGTTACTGGTCTCTGACTGGTCTCTCACTGGTCTCTAACTGGTCTGTTACTGGTCCCAGTTTACGCCATCCGTGAGGCCGCCACCAGTAACCTGCGGAAGCTGGTGGAGTTACTGGGAGTTACTGGGAGTTACTGGGGGTCCATAGGTGTCACTGGGTGTCTGACTGGTCTCTCACTGGTCTCTCACTGGTCTCTCACTGGTCTCTAACTGGTCTCTAACTGGTTCCCAGTTTACGCCATCCGTGAGGCCGCCACCAGTAACCTGTGGAAGCTGGTGGAGTTACTGGGAGTTACTGGGAGTTACTGGGGGTCCATAGGTGTCACTGGGTGTCTGACTGGTCTCTCACTGGTGTTACTGGTCTCTAACTGGTCTCTAACTGGTCTCTAACTGGTCTCTAACTGGTC
>NW_015091415.1:0-650 GCF_001431845.1 Calidris pugnax | reverse complement strand
GAGGAAACTGGTGGAGTTACAGGGAGTTACTGGGAGTTCCTGGGGGTCCATAGGTGTCACTGGGTGTCTGACTGGTCTCTCACTGGTCTCTCACTGGTCTCTCACTGGTCTCTAACTGGTCTCTAACTGGTTCCCAGTTTACGCCATCCGTGAGGCCGCCACCAGTAACCTGCGGAAGCTGGTGGAGTTACTGGGAGTTACTGGGAGTTCCTGGGGGTCCATAGGTGTCACTGGGTGTCTGACTGGTCTCTGACTGGTGTTACTGGTCTCTAACTGGTCTCTAACTGGTCTGTTACTGGTCTGTTACTGGTTCCCAGTTTACGCCATCCGGGAGGCCGCCACCAGTAACCTGCGGAAGCTGGTGGAGCGCTTCGGGCAGGACTGGGCTCAGGCCACCATCGTGCCCAAGGTGCTGGCCATGGCCACCGACCCCAACTACCTGCACCGCATGACCACGCTCTTCTGCATCAACGTGAGTCACGTGACACCTCTATGGGGCAGGCTGTGGGTCTCTATGGGTCACTGTGGGTCCCTATGGGGCAAGATGTGGGTCTCAGGGGGGTCTCTATGGGTCTCTCTGGGTTGCTGTGGGTTTCTATGGGGCAGGATGTGGGTCTCTGTGTGTCTCTATGTGTCTCTATGGGTCCCAG
>NW_015091414.1:0-2277 GCF_001431845.1 Calidris pugnax | reverse complement strand
TTAGAGACAGGAACTTTATTTTCTTAGACGTTCCTGTAACACCTCTGACCCCTGGCTATAAACCAGCACTTTTGTGTGTGGGGTGTGTGCTCTGTGCACCCAGAGTAAAGACAGACAAGTGTGATGCAGAGAGAGCAGCACTTGATCTACAGATGTTAATGAAGGAAAAATGCTTTGGGATACCTGTCAACTTTGAATAACTTTTTGTTGTAGCAGATGATTTCCACCTACTACTAAAGGAAATTAACTTTTTTGTAGTAGCGGCTTAGCTCTTCCACTCTCCTACATCAACATTCGTTCAGATGAACTGAATGTTAAAATAAAGTCAAGAGCTAGGAAGGACATCTTTTTAAAATTCTGGAAGAAATACAGCCCTTGTTCCTCCAGAGACAAGCTGACCAGAGATAACATGCGAGGATTTTGCAAGGGCTTTGGTTTCCCTATGGGTGGGCAGTCTATTCTCTAATTGCTTATTTCAGATTTTTTGGGTACCTGCCATCACTGAAGACTGGAGCAAATAGAGGTCTTGTGAGATAGGAAGTGGGTGTCTTCTTTGTTGGCAACAGGGCATGACTCAACGGTGTACAGAAAAAAGTTGCCACTTGCTGAGGCTGTGGTAGTTGTTTTATTTACCTCTTTATATTGCAGACCATATTGGGTCTGCAGACAAAAGTCAGCATTTGCATTCCTTAGGCAATTCTAACATACTCTTAATAATAATAATGGCAATATTTTGGATTTTTTAAAATGTAAGGTGAAACTTGGAAATTTTCTCAACGTTCCCTCACTTTCCTCACTAAATTCTGAAATGTTACGAGCCTTGGAAATCTATTCTAACATCTCCTGGTTCAGCTGTGGTTCCTGAGAGTCAAACCCCCAGAGGGGCCACCAGCCATAGAGGTCCCACGATGTGAGATGCCCATAGCATTTAATTCAGGTCCTCTAGGAATGCTGGCTCAAAGGCATGGAAGACAGCAAGACCTCTTGAGGTTTTCATGCTCCCTACTTTGAAGGCAAGGTTAGTACAGGTTCTGCTGGTCTAAGTGATGGGTCTTTCCGGCTCCCAGCTTAGGGCTTCCTTGCTTCTTGCTGTGGAGTTGAAAGCAGAACTTTGGAAGCCATGAAGTCCCCATGTCTGGGGAACTCTGTATTATGGGACTGTCGTGAAGCCATGAACTCTAGATGTCTGGGTGAACTGAAAGAATCAGTTACAGTTTTATGTTTAGGATCCCATTTTACATAGCATGTTGGGACTGTCAAAAGCATGCCCGTGTTTTGGCAGAAGTTCATCGACACTGACATGTTTTCTAAAAATCTTTAATCAGTGGGGGTTTTTTTTGAAACTTCACTTCATTAGAAAGTTCCTTCTCACATCAATTGGGGAAAAAAAATCAGAGCTATGCACCTGAATAACAGGAGTATTTACTACTAGATAAGATATTTACTGCTAGATAAGAAAATTCAGGCAAGCTGAATGCTAAAATGAATACAAACCACTGGAAAACTGGGACCAGAGGGACGGAAATCTTTGCTGTTTTCTGCTAGCTTGGATCCTAAACACCACGGCTTTCAGATCATCCAGACCAACCATCAACCTCACTCTGATAAAAACCCATCACTAAACCATGTCTCTAAGCACTATGTCAACCCATCTTTTAAATACCTCCAGGGAGGAAATGAGTTGGAAATGTTCAGCAGACAATGGGGTGAAGTCAACACATTTGGGTCAAGACACCGAAAGATGGCTTCACTGCACAGAGATTAGGAGTTGATCTGCATAATTCTAAATGCTTTATAAAAATTGCTATGAATTCCACAGATAAATATGGATTTCCTAGTGTACTGAGCAGATACAATTTTTTAAATACATTATTATTTTTTTAAACGGCTAGGGACCTTATAAGAACTGTTGGTATTGAAAGGACTTTTACAGAAGTCCTAAATCACAGAAATGCATCTTCAACGACTTGTTTGGAGAGACTGTGAATTTGGTGCAAAATTTTGTTTTCAGAAGTCCTGATAAAAGTTTGGCCCTTGAGGAAGAAAGAAGAAGAAAAAAATGCCTTAAATAGCAGACTTTGTAAATACCTGAGGGATGGGTGCTGACATTCACTCTGGTGTATCTCACAAAGGTAAACGATTGCTAAGAAGTTTTGCAATACCTTTGCTAGGCTCACTGCTTGCTTTTTGAAAACAACATATGCTTAAAATGCAAAAGTAGACCAAGAATTATAATACCAAGACTTGCTTGGGATAATACTTTGCAATGTTTTCAGC
>NW_015091413.1:7281-14782 GCF_001431845.1 Calidris pugnax | reverse complement strand
CCCAATTTTTGAACGATCCACCACCCATCACTTTCAGGGTAGTTTTTAACAAGCCATTGTATCATTCAATTTTTCCAGAAGCCAGTGCATGATAGGAAGATTATTTTTGAAATGAGTTCCATTGTCAGATTCAATTCTTTCTGGAGTACCATGTCGCCACAAAACCTGATTTTCAAGGCCCAGGATGGTATTCCGGGCATTGGCATGGGGCACAGCATAGGTTTCCAACCATCCGGTGCTTCCTTCCACCATTGTAAGCACATACCGCTTACCCTGGCGGGTTTGAGGGAGTGTGATGCAGTCAATCTGCCAAGCCTCCCCATACTTGTATTTCAACCACCGACCTCCATGCCACAAAGGTTTTAACCTTTTAGCTTGCTTGATTTCGGCGCATGTTTCACACTCGTGGATAACCTGCGCAATAGCGTCCATGGTTAAATCCACCCCTCGGTCACGAGCCCATTTGTACGTTGCATCTCTTCCTTGATGACCTGAAGTGTCATGGGCCCACCGAGCTAAGAACAGTTCACCTTTATGTTCCCAGTCTAAATCTGTCTGGAAAATCTTAGCTGCTTGGTCCGCTTGCTGATTGTTTCGATGTTCCTCAGTGGCTCGACTCATAGGTACGTGGGCATCTGCATGGTGTACCTTCACGACTAGTTTCTCTAGCTGGTCAGCAATATCTTGCCATAATTCAGCAGCCCAAACAGGTTTACCCTTGCGCTGCCAGTTGCTCTGCTTCCATTGTTTTAACCATCCCCACAAAACATTTGCCACCATCCATGAGTCAGTATAGAGTATTGGACACTTTTCTCGCTCAGCAATGTCTAGGGCAAGCTGGATGGCTTTTACCTCTGTAAATTGACTCGATTCACCTTCTCCTTCAGTTGCTTCTGCAACTCGTGTAGGACTCCATACAGCAGCTTTCGACTTTCAATGTTTTCCTACAATACAACAGGATCCATCAGTGAATAAAACATACTGTTTTTCATTGTCTGAGAGTTCATTATATGGTGGGGCCTCCTCAGCACGTGTTACTAAAGGCATTGTGAAGTCTCTGCCTTCAGGCCAGTTTGTGATCACTTCTACAATTCCTGCACAATTTGGGTTTCCTATTCGAGCTCGCTGTGTAATTAAGGCAACCCACTTACTCCAGGTAGCATCGGTGGCATGATGAGTAGAAGAAACTTAACCTTTGAACATCCAGCCCAGCACTGGTAATCAGGGCGCCAGGAAGAGCTGTGCTTCAGTACCAATTACCTCTGAAGCAGCTCGAACTCCTTCATGTGCTGCCAAGATTTCTTTCTCAGTTGGAATATAGTTGGCTTCAGATCCTCTGTATCCCCGACTCCAAAATCTGAGGGGTCGACCTCGAGTCTCCCCTGGTGCTTTCTGCCAGAGGCTCCAGGTAGGGCCATTGTCTCCAGCAACAGTGTACAGCACATTTTTAATGTCCTGTCCTGTTCGGACTGGTCCAAGTGCTACTGCACACACAATATCTTGTTTAATTTTCTCAAAAGCTTGTTGCTGCTCTGGACCCCACACAAACTCATTTTTATTTCGAGTCACTTCACAGAGAGGTTCCACAATCTGACTGTAACATGGAATATGCGTTCTCCAGAAACCCACAACGCCTAAGAAGGCTTGTGTTTCTTTTTTGTTAGTAGGTGGGGACATCATAGATGTTATTTTGTTAATCACATCCATTGGGATCTGGCGATGACCATCTTGTCATTTAATTCCTAAGAACTGGATCTCCGTGATAGTCCACTGTCAGCGTCCAGTCTCCATCTTGCTGATCACTCCTTGGGTCTCCAGCCGACGAATCAGGTTCTGGATGGGAATCAGGGAGTCTCAGTTAGTGCGATACTGTCACCGATGCACCGTGGCAGTAGCAATTGGCACCTGCTGTTCTTTAACCCTCAGCAGTCCCACAACAGAAGGGTCATCTGAAAGGCCAGGTAGGCTAGACAGCTGTGTAATGTCCTCAGTCTCTACAGCTGCTATACCAAAAGCCCATCAATACCCTTTTGGGTCTTTAAAATACTCTCTTTAAAATACACTCTTGAGAAAGTCTATGCCGAGGATGCATGGGGCATCTGGGCCCTTGAGAATGGGGTGCTTCTCCCATTTATTCCCAGTTAGGCTCACTTCAGCCTCCAGTACAGTCAGCTCTTGAGAACCACCAGTCACACCAGAAATAGTAACCGATTCTGTCCCTCTATGATTCGATGGCAATAGAGTACACTGTGCACCTGTATCCACCAGGGCTCTATGCTTTTGTGGCTCTAATATGCCAGGCCATCGAATCCACACAGTCCAATAAACTTGGTTATCCCTCTCCTCCTTCTGGCTGGAGGCAGGGCACCTCTAACATCTAAAATTGGCAGATGAGTTTCTACCTGGACTGGAGAACCGCCCCCTGTGAATTGGAGCAGCAGTCCTCCTGGAATAATTTGGTCTTCTACCTTGCAACTCACTTACTCGTGCCTGCAAGGCTGAGGTAGGTTTTCTATCCCACCTACTCATGTCATCTCCATCACGGAGGCAAAACCACAGGATATTTCATAGTGTGCTCTGTCTCCTTTTATTCAGTCTCATAGGAGGGTGTCTTCTGACAGCTGCAACATTGCTCCATGGAGGGGAAGAATAGGATCTATCCTCATCCTAGACAGTTTATCAAACAATTTATCTTTTTTCTCAATCATTTTCTCAGTCAGTCTTTCTACAGCTGCTACAGTTAGGGGACAAGAGAGACTGTCGTCATACTGTCGCGTTTTACTAGCCACCTCATTTACAGTTGATGAATCACCATCAATTCCTGCCCAGATCAGTACCGACAAGGTGTGAGAATACATTGGTGGTGCACTCCATGAAAACTTCTGCAACATAGGTTGTCTGCATGGCATTTCATCAGGATTCACAGTTTTATCCCAGTCACCATAAATCACCTCTTTCACAGCCAATTCTTTCAGGTACTTAATACCTTTCACTACGTTGGTCCATTTACTTGGGCTGCATTCAATATCATCCTTATAAGGGTATCTGTCCTTTACAGCTGCTAAGAGTCGCCTCCAGAGACTGAGAGTCTGTGACTTTTCCCCGAGAGCTTTATCTATACCAGCCTCTTTGGACAGGTTTCCTAACTGCTTCGCTTCTGCACCGTCTAGTTCCATGCAGCCAGCTCCATTATCCCAGCACTGGAGCAAGCAGGAGACAAGTGTCTCACCATCATTACAGCTAAAATC
This sequence comes from Calidris pugnax, assembly GCF_001431845.1. Classification (NCBI taxonomy): domain Eukaryota; kingdom Metazoa; phylum Chordata; class Aves; order Charadriiformes; family Scolopacidae; genus Calidris; species Calidris pugnax. The sequence continues at coordinate 11,534 of NW_015091413.1, read as the reverse complement.
CTTTCTTATATTTTGCAAATCCTCCATGGAGAAGGATTTGGTGATTATCTCTGTATCTGAGTCCTCCTCCCTTGCTGGCACAGGAGCCACTTCCTTTCTGACTTTAGAAGCACCCTGTTCTGAATTTGCATGAGAAAAGTCCTCTCCCCTGGTGCCTGGCTTTGCTTGGTCTTTGTCACCAGGGGCAGAGGGCTGTACTGACCTCCTCCTTCTCCTTCTGGTCACTGGAGCAACTTGTACCGGTGCCTATGGAGTCCGAGCAAGGTCAGTGGCAGTGCATATCACATCTCCACACCAAAATTTAAAGAGAAACCACCCCTGCAGCCCATGCAGTAATATCGACACTATAATAATGATTTGGAGAATGCAGCTCTCATTCAGGCTATCCACAGGAGCTGCATCCCCTTTCTCCAATGGTGATGATTTTGCCTGACCAGTAAAGGGTAAACATTCCCAAGGTAAAATTCAAAGTATAATTTGCAGTAAAATTCGGAGTAAAATTAGCAACAGAACTTAGTACGAAATGCCCGAGGAATCTAGGTAAAGAAACCAGCCATTCAACCACAGTATGGAACAGAATAAAACACAATACCAGAATACCATGTTTCAACCACCGCATACAGATACAAAGAGCAAGTAAATTATACAACACATAAGGCTAATTGTGCAGGGCCGAATCAAGTAACCTGGTGGCAATCCCCATGAAGCTATGAACAGAATAAAACACAATACCAGAATACCATGTTTCAACCACCGCATACAGATACAAAGAGCAAGTAAATTATACAACACATAAGGCTAATTGTGCAGGGCCGAATCAAGTAACCTGGTGGCAATCCCCATGAAGCTATGATGAAGGCCAGAGTTCAGCCAGCCTCAGCAGAACTCCAAGTGTCGCACAACTGATAAAAGAGGACGTGCTGGAACTCGTCGGACACAAGCCTTGGGAGGAACAAGATAACAAGATTGTCTAGAAGGAACAGAGGGTGCTTGCTCTACACAGGCAGTAGATTGTGTTGAAAAAAGAATATGCTAATAATTTTGTGATTTGGGCAAGGAAGGTATGTTAGTATTAACCAATGAGTGAATGCCTAATGTTTTAGAACTAGCCAATTAGTAGAACACACGCTGTCCTTGCTATAGATATAAGGAGCCTAAGAAATCCTAATAAATCGACATCTTGCTTGCATCAAGCTGCGTCCCGTCTCTTAATCGCGGCAGATTGGTGACCCCGACGTGATGCCCCGGATTGACGAACTGCCTAACTGAGCAGCATGCTGCGACTCCCACAGAACGTTGAATGAGCTGCTGAAAGGAAGCAGGAGCCGGCCGGCCTGAAATCCCTCCGGAGTAGAGAGGTGAGCTGTGGGAAACATGGGGAATCAAGCGTCTTCCCCAGAAAGAGACGTATATGAGCGTATGAAAGCTCTTCTTCATGAACATGGGAAAAACGTCCCTGGGCAAGACCTTAAGATGAAGCTTAAATGGGTACAGGTTAAAATACCCACAGTAACAGCATCGAGTATTTTTACGAGGGAACTTTGGGATAACGTGGGGGTGAAACTGTGGGATGCGGCAACAACGGGGAATGCTGAGGCTCAGCACATGCTCCCGTGGTGGAGGACTATTTTTGAGACTCTTAAGGCACAAGAGAAGAGAAATAATGACAATGAAAAAGCAGGGGAAGGCCCCTCCACTGCACCTCCACTGCTGCAAACCCCTGAACCTCCAAACGTTGATGCAGTGGGCTATCCCTCAGGGGAAAACCCTTTTGACCCAGGGCCGGTGGATCCTGAGAAGGAACCAGACCTCTACCCACCCGATCCACATGGTGTATGGGCTAACATTAAACAGCAAGCCTTGAAAGAGGGAGAATTGGAAATAGCCAGGACAATTGTGGCCCCTGTGATATATCAGGGTCAAAAGGCACAGTGGGAGGCTTTGCATTTTCCGGTAGTTAAGGAGCTGCGCCGTACTGTTACTGAGCATGGGCTTTCTTCTCCATATTTTGCAAGTCTGTTGTCCTCTGTTTTTGATACTTATGTTATGACTCCGCATGATTTAAAATCCCTAGCTCAGTTGCTACTAACTCCAACACAGAATTCTTTATGGGAATCGCACTGGAGAAGGGGGCTCCAGGCACTCCTTCTCACATACGTGGGTCACAACGCAGCCATAGCTGCATTGACTATAGAACATCTTATGGGGACGGGTCGGCACTCGGATCCAGTAGCCCAAGCCCGAGACATCCCACGGGAGGCTCTTGAAGCAGTCCGAGGCGAGGCAAAAAAGGCTTTTTTTAAAGGTTCCTGATGCACAGAAACCTCAAAAAGCCTTCACCATGATTACTCAAGAGCCCCGAGAACCTTATATGCAGTTTATTGATAGATTAAAGCAGGCTTTGGAGCGTCAGATAGATAATGTGGAGGCGCGGGAGATTTTGTTGTTAAAACTAGCTGTGGAGAATGCTAACGCGGATTGTAAAAAGCTCTTGAAATCCCTTCCTAACCAGAACCCTACCCTGGTTGAGGTGGTTGAAGCCTGTAATAGGATCGGTACTGCAGATCATAAATATGAAACTATGGCAGCTGCCTTTGCAACCATGCGCAGTCCAACAGGTCTGGGGATTTGTTATGGTTGTGGCAAACCTGGTCACCTGAAAAAGAATTGTTTAGCTACCAATGCTGGCGCCAAGCCCCAGGCTCCTGGAATTTGCCCTAGGTGCAGGAAAGGACGTCATTATGCTAATCAATGTCGATCTAAGTATGATTTCCAGGGTCAGTTGATACAGGGAAACCGGTCACGGAGTGCGGGGCAGCGACGTGCGCAGACACAAATACCGCCGCCGATGCCCCCAAACCCCCGGAGGGGGGCAGCACTGCCTCAAGTCTTCGCCCAGCAACAGCTGGGAGCGCCGGATTGGACCTGGCAACCGCCCACACAGTAACGGTACTCGATTCCTTGGTTCACCTATTGTCAACGAATGTTTCGGGACCCCTACCCCCTGGAACACAAGCGCTATTGTTAGGAAGGTCGTCTACAACTGTGTCGGGACTCTTTGTGTTACCAGGAGTCATTGACTCTGACAGTACTGATGAGATTAAGATCATGGCATGGACCCCGTTCCCCCCCTGCACAATACCTAAAGGTAGCTGTATAGCGCAATTAATACTGATTCCCAAGGAGACGGGCTCCCCCGTTCCTACCCAGTCCCAACAAAGGCGGGGAGGCTTTGGGTCTACGGGGAACCCACAAATTTTATGGGTGCAGTCCATTTCCCAGAAGCGACCTGTATGTCAATGTACCCTTACCCGCGGGGGACAACAAGTAGTGTTAAATGGAATCATTGATACTGGAGCTGATGTTACGGTGATCTCTCAGGCTAAGTGGCCCCCGCAATGGCCTCTGGCTGATATTTCCCAGGCATTGGCAGGGATTGGAGGAACTGGTAATAGCCAACAAAGTTTAGAATTGATCCAAATTAAAGGCCCAGAGGGGCATATAGCCTCTGTTAAACCTTCTGTGTTACCTGTTCCTATGATTCTGTGGGGACGTGATGTGCTGTCACAGTGGGGAATGTCCATTCGGACGCATTTTTAGATGGGGTCATTGAAGTGTGCGACACCCTAAAATTAACATGGAAAACAGATTCCCCTATTTGGGTAGATCAATGGCCCCTACCACTGGAAAAGCTTTGCGCTCTCCAAGAATTAGTTACGGAGCAGTTAACGAAAGGGCATATTGTGCCCTCCACTAGTTCTTGGAATTCACCTGTTTTTGTAGTTAAAAAACAAACTGGCAAGTGGCACCTGCTCCATGACCTCAGGAAAATTAATGATGCTATGGAAGATATGGGAACCCTCCAACCAGGACTCCCGTCCCCCACTATGATTCCTCGAAATTGGTGTTTGACGGTTATTGACCTTAAAGACTGCTTCTTTAATATTTCTCTGCATCCAGACGATGCTCCTAAATTTGCTTTTTCAGTCCCAAGCATCAACATGCAAGCCCCGCTGCAGAGATACCAGTGGGTTGTGCTGCCACAAGGAATGAAGAACAGCCCTACAATCTGTCAGTGGTACGTAGCTAAAGTGCTTAGTCCTGTCAGGACTGCAATGTCCAATGTTTTATTGTCCCACTATATGGATGACATCCTGGTGGCTGCACAACATCACGAGGTCATGGAGGAAGCTGTAGCCCTTGTCACGGCTGCTGTTAATTCGGCAGGCCTCCGTATTGCGCCGGAAAAAAAT
>NW_015091413.1:0-1340 GCF_001431845.1 Calidris pugnax | reverse complement strand
GAAGGATTTGGTGATTATCTCTGTATCTGAGTCCTCCTCCCTTGCTGGCACAGGAGCCACTTCCTTTCTGACTTTAGAAGCACCCTGTTCTGAATTTGCATGAGAAAAGTCCTCTCCCCTGGTGCCTGGCTTTGCTTGGTCTTTGTCACCAGGGGCAGAGGGCTGTACTGACCTCCTCCTTCTCCTTCTGGTCACTGGAGCAACTTGTACCGGTGCCTATGGAGTCCGAGCAAGGTCAGTGGCAGTGCATATCACATCTCCACACCAAAATTTAAAGAGAAACCACCCCTGCAGCCCATGCAGTAATATCGACACTATAATAATGATTTGGAGAATGCAGCTCTCATTCAGGCTATCCACAGGAGCTGCATCCCCTTTCTCCAATGGTGATGATTTTGCCTGACCAGTAAAGGGTAAACATTCCCAAGGTAAAATTCAAAGTATAATTTGCAGTAAAATTCGGAGTAAAATTAGCAACAGAACTTAGTACGAAATGCCCGAGGAATCTAGGTAAAGAAACCAGCCATTCAACCACAGTATGGAACAGAATAAAACACAATACCAGAATACCATGTTTCAACCACCGCATACAGATACAAAGAGCAAGTAAATTATACAACACATAAGGCTAATTGTGCAGGGCCGAATCAAGTAACCTGGTGGCAATCCCCATGAAGCTATGATGAAGGCCAGAGTTCAGCCAGCCTCAGCAGAACTCCAAGTGTCGCACAACTGATAAAAGAGGACGTGCTGGAACTCGTCGGACACAAGCCTTGGGAGGAACAAGATAACAAGATTGTCTAGAAGGAACAGAGGGTGCTTGCTCTACACAGGCAGTAGATTGTGTTGAAAAAAGAATATGCTAATAATTTTGTGATTTGGGCAAGGAAGGTATGTTAGTATTAACCAATGAGTGAATGCCTAATGTTTTAGAACTAGCCAATTAGTAGAACACACGCTGTCCTTGCTATAGATATAAGGAGGGAGGACTATTTTTGAGACTCTTAAGGCACAAGAGAAGAGAAATAATGACAATGAAAAAGCAGGGGAAGGCCCCTCCACTGCACCTCCACTGCTGCAAACCCCTGAACCTCCAAACGTTGATGCAGTGGGCTATCCCTCAGGGGAAAACCCTTTTGACCCAGGGCCGGTGGATCCTGAGAAGGAACCAGACCTCTACCCACCCGATCCACATGGTGTATGGGCTAACATTAAACAGCAAGCCTTGAAAGAGGGAGAATTGGAAATAGCCAGGACAATTGTGGCCCCTGTGATATATCAGGGTCAAAAGGCACAGTGGGAGGCTTTGCATTTTCCGGTAGTTAAGGAGCTGCGCCGTA
>NW_015091412.1:14915-22817 GCF_001431845.1 Calidris pugnax | reverse complement strand
AGGTTCTCCTCCTTGGAGAACATCTGGAGGAGGAGGAGGGAAGGAACCTGGTGGAACAAGGTGACACAGGAGGACACAGGAGGGCAGGAGGTGACACGGGGTGACACGGGATGACGTGGGGTGACACGGGGGGACACGGGGTGACACGTGGGGACATGAGGTGACACGTGGGGCCACGAGGACACGGTGGGTGCCCACCCCATGCTCTGGACCATGAGGTTCTCCTCCTTGGAGAACATCTGGAGAAGGAGGAGGGAAGGAAGCCAGTGACATGGGGAGAAGTTTATTTGTGATTGCTTTAAAGTATTGTTGCAGCTACTAAGAGGATGCAGCAGACGGGACACAAACAAACTACGGCAAACTTTGCTCCAGCAGCCAGTCCCAGTGACACGGGGTGACACGGGGTGACACGGGGTGACGTGGGGGGACATGGGGTGACACGGGGTGACACGGGGTGACACGTGGGGCCACGAGGACACGGGGGGTGCCCACCCCATGCTCTGGATCATGAGGTTCTCCTCCTTGGAGAACATCTGGAGGAGGAGGAGGGAAGGAACCTGGTGGAACAAGGTGACACAGGAGGACACAGGAGGGCAGGAGGTGACACGGGGTGACACGGGATGACGTGGGGTGACACGGGGGGACACGGGGTGACACGTGGGGACATGAGGTGACACGTGGGGCCACGAGGACACGGTGGGTGCCCACCCCATGCTCTGGACCATGAGGTTCTCCTCCTTGGAGAACATCTGGAGAAGGAGGAGGGAAGGAAGCCAGTGACATGGGGTGACATCCTTGGAGAACATCTGGAGAAGGAGGAGGGAAGGAACCTGGTGACACGGGGTGACACGTGGGGACATGGGGTGACACGGGGTGATGTGGGGTGACACGGGGTGACACGTGGGGACACGTGGGGCCACGGGGACATGGGGGGTGCCCCCCCCATGCTCTGGATCATGAAGTACTCCTCCTTGGAGAACATCTGGATGATGAGGAGGGAGGGGATCTGGTGAAACGAGGTGACACGAGGTGACACGGGGTGACACGGGATGACGTGGGGCGACACGGGGGGACACGGGGTGACACGTGGGGACACGTGGGGCCACGAGGACATGGTGGGGTGCCCACCCCATTCTCTGGATGATGAGGTTCTCCTCCTTGGAGAACATCTGGAGGAGGAGGAGGGAAGGAACCTGGTGGAACAAGGTGACACAGGAGGACACAGGAGGGCAGGAGGTGACACGGGGTGACACGGGATGACGTGGGGTGACACGGGGGGACACGGGGTGACACGTGGGGACATGGGGTGACACGGGGTGATGTGGGGTGACACGGGGTGACACGTGGGGACACGTGGGGCCACGAGGACACGGGGGGTGCCCCCCCGATGCTCTGGACCATGAGGTTCTCCTCCTTGGAGACCCACGGATGAGGAGGAAGGAGGGGATCTCTTGACACAAGGTGATACAAGGTGACACGAGGTGACACGGGGTGACGTGGGGTGACACGGGGGGACATGGGGGGACACGAGGACACGGGGGGTGCCCACCCGATGCTCTGGATCATGAGGTTCTCCTCCTTGGAGACCCATAGATGAGAAGGAAGGAGGGGAACTGGTGACACGAGGTGACACGAGGTGACACAAGGTGACACAAGGTGACACGAGGTGACACGGGGTGACGTGGGGTGACACGTGGGGACACGTGGGGCCACGAGGACATGGTGGGGTGCCCACCCCATTCTCTGGATGATGAGGTTCTCCTCCTTGGAGAACATCTGGAGAAGGAGGAGGGAAGGAACCTGGTGACACGGGGTGACACGTGGGGACATGGGGTGACACGGGGTGATGTGGGGTGACACGGGGTGACACGTGGGGACACGTGGGGACACGGGGACACGGGGGGGTGCCCACCCAATGCTCTGGATCATGAGGTTCTCCTCCTCGGGCCCCATCTGGACGATGAGGAGGGAGCGGATCTGCCCCAGACATTCCAGCAGGGCCTCGGTGTCGGGCACGGAGAGGGCGCTGATGGTGTAGGCCTTGGGCAGGGCCCTCACCAGTTCTCCCAGTCCGTCGTACTGGCGGTGGAGGAGGCTGAACATGGCCCTCACCAGTTCGGGGCTTTGGATGAAGGATTCCTGGGCCCAGTGCACCATGGTCTGGGAGATCAGCTCCTGCAGGGTGCCTGGGGGCACGGGATGGGGGTCAGGGACGGCACCGGCAACCCGTGGGGACACGTTGGCCAAGGTCTTGGGGACAAGTTGGCCAACGTCTTGAGGACACCACAGTTGGCCAAGGTCTTGGGGACAGGTTGGCCAAGGTCTTGGGGACACGTTGGCCAACGTCTTGGGGACACGTTGGCCAAGGTCTTGGGGAGAGGTTGGCCAACATCTTGGGGACAGCTCGGTCAACCCCTAGGGAGAGGTTGGCCAAGGTCTTGGGGACAAGTTGGCCAACGTCTTGAGGACACCACAGTTGGCCAAGGTCTTGGGGACACGTTGGCCAACATCTTGGGGACAAGTTGGTCATCCCCTGGGGACAGGTTGGTCACCATCTTGAGGACAGCTCGGCCAAGGTCTTGAGGACACGTTGGCCAAGGTCTTGGGGACACGTTGGCCAATGTCTTGGGGACACGTTGGCCAAGGTCTTGGGGAGAGGTTGGTCATCCTTCGAGGACACCACAGTTGGCCAAGGTCTTGGGGACAAGTTGGCCAACGTCTTGAGGACACCACAGTTGGCCAAGGTCTTGGGGACAGGTTGGCCAAGGTCTTGGGGACACGTTGGCCAACGTCTTGGGGACACGTTGGCCAAGGTCTTGGGGAGAGGTTGGCCAACATCTTGGGGACAGCTCGGTCAACCCCTAGGGAGAGGTTGGCCAAGGTCTTGGGGACAAGTTGGCCAACGTCTTGAGGACACCACAGTTGGCCAAGGTCTTGGGGACACGTTGGCCAACATCTTGGGGACAAGTTGGTCATCCCCTGGGGACAGGTTGGTCACCATCTTGAGGACAGCTCGGCCAAGGTCTTGAGGACACGTTGGCCAAGGTCTTGGGGACACGTTGGCCAATGTCTTGGGGACACGTTGGCCAAGGTCTTGGGGAGAGGTTGGTCATCCTTCGAGGACACCACAGTTGGCCAAGGTCTTGGGGACAAGTTGGCCAAGGTCTTGGGGACAGCTCAGTCATCCCTTGGGGACACGTTGGCCAACGTCTTGGGGACAGGTTGGACATCCCTTGGGGACACCACAGTTGACTGTGCCTTGAGGACACATTGGCCAACATCTTGGGGACACGTTGGTCATCCTTTGAGGACACCACAGTTGGCCAACGTCTTGGGGACACGTTGGCCAATGTCTTGGAGACATTTTGGCCAACGTCTTGGGGAAAGGTTGGTCATCCCTTGAGGACACCACAGTTGGCCAAGGTCTTGGGGACACATTGGCCAATGTCTTGAGGACAGGTTGGTCATCCCTTGGGGACACCACAGTTGGCCAAGGTCTTGGGGACAGGTTGGCCAACATCTTGGGGACAGGTTGGCCAAGGTCTTGAGGACACGTTGGCCAACGTCTTGGGGACAGGTTGGACATCCCTTGGGGACACCACAGTTGACTGTGCCTTGAGGACACATTGGCCAACATCTTGGGGACACGTTGGTCATCCTTTGAGGACACCACAGTTGGCCAACGTCTTGGGGACACGTTGGCCAAGGTCTTGGAGACATTTTGGCCAACGTCTTGGGGAAAGGTTGGTCATCCCTTGAGGACACCACAGTTGGCCAAGGTCTTGGGGACACATTGGCCAATGTCTTGAGGACAGGTTGGTCATCCCTTGGGGACACCACAGTTGGCCAAGGTCTTGAGGACACGTTGGCCAACATCTTGGGGACACGTTGGCCAATGCCTTGAGGACACGTTGGCCAACGTCTTGGGGACAGGTTGGGCATCCCGTGGGGACAGCTTGGTCATCTCTTGGGGACAGGTTGGCCAACGCCTTGAGGACACGTTGGCCAACGTCTTGGAGACGTGTTGGCCAATGTCTTGGGGACAAGTTGGCCAACGTCTTGAGGACATGTTGGCCAATGTCTTGGGGACACCTCGGTCATCTCTTGGGGACAGGTTGGCCAACACCTTGAGGACACATTGGCCAACATCAAGGGGACAGCTCAGTTATCCCTTGGGGACATGTTGGCCAACGTCTTGGGGACACCTCGGTCATCTCTTGGGGACAGGTTGGCCAACGCCTTGAGGACACGTTGGCCAACGTCTTGGGGACAGGTTGGGCATCCCGTGGGGACAGCTTGGTCATCTCTTGGGGACAGGTTGGCCAACGCCTTGAGGACACGTTGGCCAACATCTTGGGGACACGTTGGCCAATGCCTTGAGGACACGTTGGCCAACGTCTTGGAGACGTGTTGGCCAATGTCTTGGGGACAAGTTGGCCAACGTCTTGAGGACATGTTGGCCAATGTCTTGGGGACACCTCGGTCATCTCTTGGGGACAGGTTGGCCAACACCTTGAGGACACATTGGCCAACATCAAGGGGACAGCTCAGTTATCCCTTGGGGACATGTTGGCCAACGTCTTGGGGACACCTCGGTCATCCCTTGGGGACATGTTGGTCAACGTCTTGGGGACACGTTGGTCATCCCTTGGGGCCACCACAGTTGGCCAAGGTCTTGGGGACACGTTGGCCAACGTCTTGAGGAGGCATTGGCCAACGTCTTGAGGACACGTTGGCCAACACCTTGGGGACTGTTGGCCAACGTCTTGGGGACAGGTTGGTCATCCTTTGAGGACACCACAGTTGGCCAACATCTTGAGGACACGTTGGCCAACGTCTTGAGGACACGTTGGCCAACATCTTGGGGACAGGTTGGTCATCCCTTGGGGACACCACAGTTGGCCAAGGTTTTGGGGACACATTGGCCAACGTCTTGAGGACAGGTTGGCCAACGTCTTGGGGACAGCTCAGTCATCCCTTGGGGACCCGTTGGCCAATGTCTTGGAGACACATTGGCCAACGTCTTGGGGACAGCTCAGTCATCCCTTGGGGACCCGTTGGCCAATGTCTTGGAGACACATTGGCCAACGTCTTGAGGACACGTTGGCCAACACCTTGGGGACTGTTGGCCAACGTCTTGGGGACAGGTTGGTCATCCTTTGAGGACACCACAGTTGGCCAACATCTTGAGGACACGTTGGCCAACGTCTTGAGGACACGTTGGCCAACATCTTGGGGACAGGTTGGTCATCCCTTGGGGACACCACAGTTGGCCAAGGTTTTGGGGACACATTGGCCAACGTCTTGAGGACAGGTTGGCCAACGTCTTGGGGACAGCTCAGTCATCCCTTGGGGACCCGTTGGCCAATGTCTTGGAGACACATTGGCCAACGTCTTGGGGACAGCTCAGTCATCTGTTGGGGACAAGTTGGCCAATGTCTTGGGGACACGTTAGCCAAGGTCTTGGGGACATGTTGGTCATCCCTTGAGGACAGCTCGGTCATCTCTTGGGGACACATTGGCCAACGTCTTGAGGACACGTTGGCCAAGGTCTTGAGGACACGTTGGCCAAGGTCTTAGAGACACATTGGTCATCCCTTGGGGACACGTTGGCCAACGTCTTGGGGACACGTTGGTCATCCTTTGAGGACACCACAGTTGGCCAAGGTCTTGAGGACACGTTGGCCAACGTCTTGAGGAGGCATTGGCCAACACATTGGGGACAGGTTGGTCAATCGTCTTGAGGACAGGTTGGCCAACGTCTTGGGGACAGCTCAGTCATCCCTTGGGGACCCGTTGGCCAATGTCTTGGAGACACATTGGCCAACGTCTTGGGGACAGCTCAGTCATCTGTTGGGGACAAGTTGGCCAATGTCTTGGGGACACGTTAGCCAAGGTCTTGGGGACATGTTGGTCATCCCTTGAGGACAGCTCGGTCATCTCTTGGGGACACATTGGCCAACGTCTTGAGGACACGTTGGCCAAGGTCTTGAGGACACGTTGGCCAAGGTCTTAGAGACACATTGGTCATCCCTTGGGGACACGTTGGCCAACGTCTTGGGGACACGTTGGTCATCCTTTGAGGACACCACAGTTGGCCAAGGTCTTGAGGACACGTTGGCCAACGTCTTGAGGAGGCATTGGCCAACACATTGGGGACAGGTTGGTCAATATCTTGAGGACACGTTGGCCAACGTCTTGAGGAGGCATTGGCCAACATCTTGGGGACAGGTTGGTCATCCCTTGAGGACACCACAGTTGGCCAAGGTCTTGGGGAGAGGTTGGCCAACGTCTTGAGGAGCCGTTGGCCAACACATTGGGGACAGGTTGGCCAAGGTCTTGAGGACACGTTGGCCAACATCTTGGGGACAGGTTGGCCAATGCCTTGAGGACACGTTGGCCAACGTCTTGGGGACAGGTTGGGCATCCCGTGGGGACAGCTTGGTCATCTCTTGGGGACAGGTTGGCCAACGCCTTGAGGACACGTTGGCCAACGTCTTGGAGACGTGTTGGCCAATGTCTTGGGGACAAGTTGGCCAACGTCTTGAGGACATGTTGGCCAATGTCTTGGGGACACCTCGGTCATCTCTTGGGGACAGGTTGGCCAACACCTTGAGGACACATTGGCCAACATCAAGGGGACAGCTCAGTTATCCCTTGGGGACATGTTGGCCAACGTCTTGGGGACACCTCGGTCATCCCTTGGGGACATGTTGGTCAACGTCTTGGGGACACCTCGGTCATCCCTTGGGGACATGTTGGTCAACGTCTTGGGGACACCTCGGTCATCCCTTGGGGACATGTTGGTCAACGTCTTGGGGACACCTCGGTCATCCCTTGGGGACATGTTGGTCAACGTCTTGGGGACACCTCGGTCATCCCTTGGGGACATGTTGGTCAACGTCTTGGGGACACCTCGGTCATCCCTTGGGGACATGTTGGTCAACGTCTTGGGGACACCTCGGTCATCCCTTGGGGACATGTTGGTCAACGTCTTGGGGACACCTCGGTCATCCCTTGGGGACATGTTGGTCAACGTCTTGGGGACACCTCGGTCATCCCTTGGGGACATGTTGGTCAACGTCTTGGGGACACCTCGGTCATCCCTTGGGGCCACCACAGTTGGCCAAGGTCTTGGGGACACGTTGGCCAACGTCTTGAGGAGGCATTGGCCAACGTCTTGAGGACACGTTGGCCAAGGTCTTGGGGACACGTTGGCCAATGTCTTGGGGACACGTTGGCCAAGGTCTTGGGGAGAGGTTGGTCATCCTTCGAGGACACCACAGTTGGCCAAGGTCTTGGGGACACGTTGGCCAACATCTTGGGGACAAGTTGGTCATCCCCTGGGGACAGGTTGGTCACCATCTTGAGGACAGCTCGGCCAAGGTCTTGAGGACACGTTGGCCAAGGTCTTAGAGACACATTGGTCATCCCTTGGGGACACGTTGGCCAACGTCTTGGGGACACGTTGGTCATCCTTTGAGGACACCACAGTTGGCCAAGGTCTTGAGGACACGTTGGCCAACATCTTGGGGACACGTTGGCCAATGCCTTGAGGACACGTTGGCCAACGTCTTGGGGACAGGTTGGGCATCCCGTGGGGACAGCTTGGTCATCTCTTGGGGACAGGTTGGCCAACGCCTTGAGGACACGTTGGCCAACGTCTTGGAGACGTGTTGGCCAATGTCTTGGGGACAAGTTGGCCAACGTCTTGAGGACATGTTGGCCAATGTCTTGGGGACACCTCGGTCATCTCTTGGGGACAGGTTGGCCAACACCTTGAGGACACATTGGCCAACATCAAGGGGACAGCTCAGTTATCCCTTGGGGACATGTTGGCCAACGTCTTGGGGACACCTCGGTCATCCCTTGGGGACATGTTGGTCAACGTCTTGGGGACAC
>NW_015091412.1:13018-13485 GCF_001431845.1 Calidris pugnax | reverse complement strand
CCCACACCCCCTCCCCACGGGTGTCCCCCTGCCCCACGGCCGCCCCACACCTGCTCCTGGGGGGGCGAGCGGAACTCGCGGGTGCGGCGGGCGGTCTCTGCGGCCGACATGGTGAGCGCCCTCATGAGGCGGCCGTAGCGGCGGCGCTGGTCCCCCTGCAGCCGCTCCACGTGGCGCTCGGCGAAGGCCACCATGGCCTCCACCCGGTGCTGCAGCTCCCGCTCGCAGAAGTACTGCAGCAGGTTGCACATCTGCGCCCCACGGCGTCAGTGGGGCAGGGTGTGGGGCGGGGGACTTGGGGGGAGAACCCCAGGAGGGAGGGGAGAAGGTTTGGGGGAGGTGGGGTGGGAGGGAGAACCTCCAGGTGTCAACCCAAGGAGACCATCATGGAGTCTACATGGGGAGAAGGGTGCACATCTGTGCCCCACAGAATCTGTGGGGCAGGGTGTGGGGCGGGGGACTTGGGG
>NW_015091412.1:11313-11836 GCF_001431845.1 Calidris pugnax | reverse complement strand
CTCTGCGGCCGACATGGTGAGCGCCCTCATGAGGCGGCCGTAGCGGCGGCGCTGGTCCCCCTGCAGCCGCTCCACGTGGCGCTCGGCGAAGGCCACCATGGCCTCCACCCGGTGCTGCAGCTCCCGCTCGCAGAAGTACTGCAGCAGGTTGCACATCTGCGCCCCACGGCGTCAGTGGGGCAGGGTGTGGGGCGGGGGACTTGGGGGGAGAACCCCAGGAGGGAGGGGAGAAGGTTTGGGGGAGGTGGGGTGGGAGGGAGAACCTCCAGGTGTCAACCCAAGGAGACCATCATGGAGTCTACATGGGGAGAAGGGTGCACATCTGTGCCCCACAGAATCTGTGGGGCAGGGTGTGGGGCGGGGGACTTGGGGGGAGAACCCCAGGAGGGAGGGGAAAAGGGTGGGATGGGGAGAAGAACCTCCAGGTGCCACCACCGAGGAGACCATCATGGAGTCTACATGGGGAGAAGGGTTCAACTCTGCGCCCCACGGCGTCAGTGGGGCAGGGTGTGGGGCGGGGGAC
>NW_015091412.1:7301-7690 GCF_001431845.1 Calidris pugnax | reverse complement strand
TGGGGAGAAGGGTTCAACTCTGCGCCCCACAGAATCTGTGGGGCAGGGTGTGGGGCGGGGGACCAGGATATAGGGGGGGAGAACCCCAGGAGGGAGGGGAAAAGGGTGGGATGGGGAGAAGAACCTCCAGGTGCCACCACCGAGGAGACCATCATGGAGTCTACATGGGGAGAAGGGTTCAACTCTGCGCCCCACAGAATCTGTGGGGCAGGGTGTGGGGCGGGGGACCAGGATATAGGGGGGGAGAACCCCAGGAGGGAGGGGAAAAGGGTGGGATGGGGAGAAGAACCTCCAGGTGCCACCACCGAGGAGACCATCATGGAGTCTATGTGGGGAGAAGGGTTCAACTCTGCGCCCCACGGCGTCAGTGGGGCAGGGTGTGGGGCGAG
>NW_015091412.1:2563-6442 GCF_001431845.1 Calidris pugnax | reverse complement strand
GTAAGTCCTCCTCTTCCTCTTCCTCTTCCTCTTCATCTTCCTCTTCCTCTTCCTCTTCCTCTTTCCCTTGCTGCCACTTCCTCCTCTTCTTCCTTTGCCGCCTCCTCCTCCTTCACCTCCTCCTTTTCCTCCTGCTCTTCCTTCTTCTCCTCCTCCTTTTCCTTCTCCTCCTCTTCCTCCTCCTTCTTTTACTTTTCCTCCTTCTCCATCTCCTCCTCCTCCACCTTCTCCTTTTCCTCCTTTTCCTCTTACTCTTCCTTCTTCTTCTCCTCCTCTTCCTCCTCCTCCTTTTCCTTCTCCTCCTCCACCATCTCCTCCTCCTCTTCTTCTTCTTCATCCCCAGGACCTTCCTTGACCTTCTCCCCGAAGACCCTGGGGTCGATCATCCTCAAGATCCTCTTCACCTCCCCGTCCCCCAACGCTCCCACCGCCAACAAGGCCGAAACCAGTTTGAGGACTGGGACCAGTTGAAACTCCACGCTCCCTCCCACCGGATCCCGGGCGTGAGGTCCACCCCCGGCCACCGCTTCCTCCAACATCTTGATGGCCCTTTCTCCAAGAGCTTCCAAGGGGATGCTGGGGGGCAACGGGGCTTTCCCTTCCCCGCCCCACGGCGCCGCCACGAAACAAGGTTCCGCAAAATGAGGTTGGGGTCTCAAACAAACGCTCCGCCCCACACCTGGGGGGCCGGGAGACCTTCCACCATCTTTGGGGAAGAGGGTGATGCTCTTGGTGGCCTCGGTGATGGGGATGATGAACTCGGCGCTCATGGAAGAGCGCGCCCGTTGAGCGGCGTCCAAGTGCATGGCCAAGAGGAGGTCGTAGTAACCGGCGCGGAGAGGCCCCGGGAGGTCGGGGGTTTGGATGGCGAAGAGGAGTTGACTTTGGTCAACGTGGCTGCAGAGGGCGTGGGCCACCCGGTTGTTGCCCAAGGCGCAGACGGCGCAGTAGAGTTGGAGGGTGTGGCGCTGGAAACGCAGGAGGTCCTCCCGTTCCCACAGCTCCAAAAAAAATGGAGGGGGAGAAGGGTGAGGGAGGTGGTGGGACTCCATCCTACCACCCGGAGTCGGGATGGGGCAACCAGGTTCTGCTGGGGAGGGAAGGGGTAGAACTTCTGGTGGTGGAACCCCATGATCACATGGGGATGGAAGTTCTAGATCTTCTGGTGGTGGAACCCTGGGGACACAAGATCTAGATCTTCTGGTGGTGGAACCCCATGGTCACATGGGGATGGGACCCCCAAGAACAGGACACCAAGGTCTCCTGGGGATGGAAGGCCTGGGGATGGAAGGGCTAGATCTTCTGGTGGTGGAACCCCAGGGTCACGTGGGGATGGGACAGGGGGTGGGAGGATGTGTCCTGGGGACACAAGGTCTAGCTCTTCTGGTGGTGGAACCCTTGGGTCACCTGGAGTTGGGACCCCTGGGGACACAACGTCTAGACCTTTGGGTGATGGAACCCCTGGGGACATGACATCCAGACCTGGTGTCTCCTGGGACCAGGACCCCAAGACTTTGGGGTTCTTTGGGACTGGGACATTGGGGTTCTCTGGGACCAGGACTTGGAGGTTCTCTGGGACCAGGACTTTGGGGTCCCCTGGGACCACGACACCAGGACCCCGATGTCCCCTTGGGCCATGACACCAGGACATGGAGGTCCCCTCGGACCAGGACACCAAGACTTTGGGGTTCTCTGGGATCAAGACTTGGGGGTTCTCTGGGACCAGGACATGGAGGTCCCCTTGGACCAGGACATGGAGGTCCCCTTGGGCCATGACATGGAGGTCCCCTTGGGTTGGGACACCAGGACATGGAGGTCCCCTGTGACCATGACACCAAGACTTTGAGGTTCTCCTTGACCAAGACTTGGAGGTTCTCCGGGACCAGAACTTTGGGGTCCCCTGGGGAGGAGCTGGAGAACCTTGGGGAGGTTTTTTTTTTGGGGGGGTGGGGATGGTGGTCCCTGACCTGTTCTCCTCAGGGATGTGGAGGGCCATCATGACGAGGTTCTGGTTGCACTCCACCAGCCAACCCTGACGGTCCCCCAAACGCGTCGTCTCCACCTCCAGGAAGTCGTTGGGCATCCGGCTCCAGGTGACGGGGGTGAGGTGCTGGATGACCAAGCGGGGGGGACACTGGGGCTCCGGGTTCTTCCTCTCGCTGCTGAACATGGCGGCCGAGAGGGGCATGATGTTCTGGAGGAGGTGGGGTGGGGAGAAGTGGGGAGGTGAGATGTGGGGTGGACCCGGGTGGTTGAGATGCCTGAGGAACCCACCAGAGACCACCAGGACCTCCGGGGGGCCACGTTCTCCTCGGTCCACTCTATGGAGTCCCACCACCCCCAAGAGTCCAGGTTCTCCTTGGTCCACCCTATGGACCCCAAGACCCCCATGGGGCCAGGTTCTCCTTGGTCTACCCTTTGGACCCCCCCAGAGACCCCCAAGAGTCCAGGTTCTCCTTGGTCCACCCAATGGACCCCAAGAACCCCCCAGAGACCCCCATGGGGCCAGGTTCTCCTTGGTCCACATGATGGATCTCCCCAGAGACCCCCACCATCTCCAGGGGTCCAGGTTCTCCTTGGTCCACCCTATGGACCCCAAGACCCCCCCAGAGACCACCAGGACCTCCAGGGGCCCAGGTTCTCCTCGGTCAACTCTATGGAGTCCCACCAACCCCAGGGGTCCAGGTTCTCCTTGGTCCACCCTATGGACCCCAAGAACCCCCCAGAGACCACCACAACCCCCAGGAGTCCAGGTTCTCCTTGGTCCACCCTTTGGACCCCAAGACCTCCCCAGAGACCCCCAGGGGGCCAGGTTCTCCTCGGTCCACTCTATGGAGTCCCACCACCCCCAAGAGTCCAGGTTCTTCTTGGTCAACCCAATGGACCCCAAGACCCCCCCAGAGATCCCCATGGGGCCAGGTTCTCCTTGGTCCACCCTATGGAGTCCCATCATCTCCAGGGGTCCAAGTTCTCTTTGGTCAACCCAATGGACCCCCACCATCTTCAGGGGGCCAGATTCTCCTTGCTCCACCTGATGGACCTCCCCAGAGACCCCCACCATCTCCAGGGGTCCAAGTTCTCCTTGGTCAACCCAATGGACCCCCACCATCTTCAGGGGGCCAGATTCTCCTTGCTCCACCTGATGGACCTCCCCAGAGACCCCCACCATCTCCAGGGGTCCAGGTTCTCCTTGGTCCACCCAAAGGACCCCAAGAACCCCCCAGAGATCCCCATGGGGCCATGTTCTCCTTGGTCCACCTGATGGACCTCCCCAGAGACCCCCATCATCCCCAGGGGTCCACGTTCTCCTTGGTCCACCCTACGGACCCCAAGAACCCCCAAGAGACCCCCACGGGGCCAGGTTCTCCTTGGTCAACCCAATGGACCCCAAGAACCCCCCAGAGACCCCCATGGGGCCATGTTCTCCTTGGTCCACCTGATGGACCTCCCCAGAGACCCCCACCATCTTCAGGCGTCCAGGTTCTCCTTGGTCAACCCAATGGACCCCAAGAACCCCCCAGAGACCCCCATGGGGCCCAGGTTCTCCTTGGTCCCCCCTATGGACCCGAGGAACCCCCCAGAGCCCCCCATGGGGCCCAGGTTCTCCTTGGTCCCCCCTATGGACCCGAGGAACCCCCCAGAGCCCCCCATGGGGCCCAGGTTCTCCTTGGTCAACCCAATGGACCCCAAGAACCTCCCAGAGACCACCACCATCTCCAGGGGTCCAGGTTCTCCTTGGTCCACCCTATGGACCCCCCCAGCGACCGCACCCCCAAGAGTCCAGGTTCTCCTTGGTCCGCCCTATGGACCCCAAGACCCCCCAGAGACCACCACCACCCCCAAGAGTCCAGGTTCTCCTTGGTCCACCCTATGGACCTC
>NW_015091412.1:0-959 GCF_001431845.1 Calidris pugnax | reverse complement strand
GTTCTCCTTGGTCAACCCAATGGACCCCCACCATCTCCAGGGGGCCAGGTTCTCCTTGCTCCACCTGATGGACCTCCCTAGAGACCCCCACCATCTCCAGGGTCCAGGTTCTCCTTGGTCCACCCTATGGATCCCAAGAACCCCCCAGAGACCACCACGACCTCCAGGGGGCCAGGTTCTCCTTGGTCCACCCTATGGACCCCCCCAGCGACCGCAGGGGTCCAGGTTCTCCTTGGTCCACCCTATGGACCCCCCCAGAGACCCCCAACACCCCCAGGAGTCCACATTCTCCTTGGTCCACCCTATGCACCCCCACCACCCCCATGGTGCCAGGTTCTCCTTGAACTCTATGGAGTCCCACCACCCCCAAGAGTCCAGGTTCTCCTTGGTCCGCCCTATGGACCCCAAGACCCCCCAGAGACCACCACCACCCCCAAGAGTCCAGGTTCTCCTTGGTCCACCCTATGGACCTCAAGAACCCCCCAGAGACCCCCAGGGGTCCAGGTTCTCCTTGGTCCACCTGATGGACCTCCCCAGAGACCCCCACCATCTCCAGGGCTCCAGCTTCTCCTTGCTCCACCATCTCCCCATAGACCCTACTCTGTCCGAGGATGGGTGGGGAGACACCTGGGTTGGGGGAAGACCTTGGGGTCCATGCGGGGCGCCCCCCAACTCACCTTGAGCTTGCCCAACTCGAACTGGATGACGTTCTGGCTGGTGGGGAGGGCGAAGACGGCCGGGAAGAGCTTGGTGTTGGGTTCCACCTGGAGGTAGGAAGACCCCGAGATTGGGGGGCAGAACTTCTCGAGGTGGTTTTTTGGGGGGAAAGACACGAAGTTATGGGGCAGGAGGAGGGGAGGAAGGGGGGGGAGGGGGGGACACACCACCCCACCTGGAAGAAGGTGTTGATCTCCTTGCCGTTGGCCGTGAAGGTCATGAGGCCG
This sequence comes from Calidris pugnax, assembly GCF_001431845.1. Lineage (NCBI taxonomy): Eukaryota > Metazoa > Chordata > Aves > Charadriiformes > Scolopacidae > Calidris > Calidris pugnax. The sequence goes on along the minus strand of NW_015091412.1, from coordinate 15 downwards.
GTGGCCAGGTCCACC